>NC_133530.1:29248794-29473228 GCF_048544455.1 Silene latifolia | reverse complement strand
TTACGTTATATTTCGTTGCGATTTTAAAACTACCAGACCCCTTTTTCGCAAGATGACAAAAATTTCACATTTTTAATTTTCTACTTTTTCACGTTCTCGATAAGAATTTTCTTTTATTTTTAATAATAGATAATATGTAACTTCCTAAATATGTTATTAATGCGTCTTTTACTAATCCAATTCAATTTATGTTATTATTATAATATTATTATTATCTCCTGATTTATCTTAATAACTATTTAAATTTTTTATGGCTTAAAACTCGTTTAATATTGTGACTCTCCGTCTTTCTCTTGAATAGTAAATTATATTTTATGTTACTAATGAAACGTCTTATTAATGTGCAAATATTATCAACTTGTGACCTGACTTTAGTTATTTTAGTGGTTGAGTTTTATTTATAAAATTACACCATCCACTAGTATATTAAAATTATTTCTGTAAAAAAATTCTATTTAAATTATTTTCAGCTTCTAAAACATAATTCGTGTTATAAAACCCCGAAAATTAATCTAATAAAATTTTATTTATAACAAAACCATGTACCGAGACGATTTTTAAACCCGTAAAAACGACCAAAGTGGGCAGACTGGACTCATCGCATGGCCACTATTTTCGTTTCCCACGTGTGACCACCACTTCCCTTTTAATGACACCTCATTTTATTACTTCCTTTATTTACAAACAAAATAATAAAAACAACAAAATATTTACCCTTACCTTAGTTCTTTCGTTCTCAGTAAACAAAAAAGAAACAAAACCCAACTTGCCATCTTTTTCTCATTCTTTTGTAAAACAAAATCCAAGAAGAACAAGAAACCTATGTTTAATTTCATGTGAGGCCAAGAACAAAAGGGAATAAATAACACCAAACAACCATCTTGTTAAAACGAGATTAAGTTTCCCATATTTCCAATTTGATTGCTTCTTCTTTCCGATTTCTACCTTGTTTCTTTCATCCTACAATTAATTAAAGGTATTGTATTATTTTCCTTTGTAAATTAGTTTTTAAGATTCTAAAATTGTAAGTATGTTGGTTTAAAACAACATACAAATCAAGTTATTACTAAATCTTGGTTTGAAAACAACATGCATGTCAATTTCTAGTAAAATTTGGATTTAAAAACAATTTATCAATTTAGAAAGAATTTAATTTATGTTACTAGTATGGTGTAATTGAAAGATTCTATTATTTTTGTGTTTATTTTTGTTCCTGACGTGAAAAATGAAGACCGGAGGATGACGGAACAAACTGTCTTGGATCGCCGTAACTGCCTCAAGACCGTTTTGTCGATCAAGATTTTAATCCCTTTGTAAGGGTGGGTAAATTAACAAATTTGTTTTATTTTATTTTATATTGTTGCATGTCAAAAATTAGTTGTTGCATATGGGTGATTTGAGTTTATGTTTGATAGTATGTGGTTGGTTATGCATTATAAAATTTTCGTCATAGATATTGTGGGTTAAAATTAAAAATTTTGATAATGGTGAGAAGAGTGAAGATCGAAGGGTCTTCAGTTAAGGAGAGGTTGATTTCTACAAATTTTAGCTTATTTTGATTTACATATAATTATTTTGCTTTACAAAACAACCTTATAATTAATAGGAGTAGTATATTTTGAGAAGGGTGAAGCGGAGACCCTTGGTCAAACATGGGGACTTTTTGTACAAAAAAAATATTATAGTATATATATAAATAATTATATAGCTATAACATATTAATTTTTTTAAATTGGGACTACTATTTCATCTTCTTTACATCGACTATTTTATGTATGGATGGGGCGATTTTAGTAAATCAAAACTTAATATAAACCAAATTTACTTTGGTTGTGATGACGACTTTGACTCGGGAACCTATTCCAAACTTGTTGTAGTATCTGACACAAACTTTATATATGACTTATAAAGTAGTTTTAGTGTTTCCGTCTCAACTGTTATGATAATGTGCTCTTAATTGTTTTTATATGATTTTCTTTTAACTACGCATAATTTATGAAATCGATGTAATATTATTTCCATTTATTATTTTGTTTATTCAAAGGCAATGTAATTTAATTATTGGATGCGAGACTTAACCATCGATACCTCCAAAAATGTAATAATTAAAGGCCTAGTTTATATTGTTACGAGTAAGTAAGAATAATTTTAGCACCTTGGCAATCGCTTAGGCCAGACACACGATATCGTTGGTCCAATTTTAAAGTTTTAAGATTGTATCGAAGTAGAAAATTTATTTTATGAATCACCATTTGAAAATAACTACTACGACATCGGTTTAAGGAGGAATTGGAGTTAACACACAACGATTTAAAAATGAATTTCGAAATATTTTATATTTTCTTGGGCATTTTTAGGATTAAATTCGAAAGCTCATTGAGCGGGAAAGCATGTTGTTACTTTTGTGTGTAATAACATGGAAGAATAGCAATTAAATTAGCTTAACCGTATAAAACCGTCCGTGCGTACGAAGGGTCTTTGGTGGACCTATCCTTAGACTCGAGAGTAGGCGGGAGTATGGCCATGCTTTAGGTGGGGACTTGATCAGTCTCGTACGTGTTAGGTGGATCGCATCCGGGTTCCCTAAGGTCTATATTTGGTTAGGCTTAGGGGATAATAGCCGGGTGGTGTTTAGTCCGTGGTACGGGTAATAACCCCACGTACCGGCATTCGACCCTGGAGATGAGTGGACGAGTTTCGTTTTAAACGTGCTTATGTCACCACGGTAAACAGGGGTAATAATGTAAGCCCCCTGGTATCGGTGTGATTGCCGGTATATGATTATCGTACAAGTTTCGGTTATTGGTCATATAATCGGAACGCGTACAGTAATTGGCCGGTATATCGTGATAAAATGTTACTAAAATATATAATACGGCAATGAAAAACTGATTTGTTTCTCGAAAAATTTATGTGTTAAAAGTATGGATATATGGTTACGTTATACATGCTGATGATGATTATTACGTTTTAGCTGTTTAAACAAGTTAATCTACCCACCTGACGTTTGTTGTTTTTCTTATAAAACTTTTAAAACTTTTTAAAACGTCAGGTTTATCAGATTTGTGAAGACCGACCATTTCCGAGACAGGCGAAGTTGAAGATGGGATTTTGATATATTTTATTAGACATGTTAAGTAATTTGTTAGAAAAACAAACAATTGTAATATTTAGCATTTTTCTTGGTAGTTGGAATTAGTTGAAAATAGTAGTTGACTCGGATATGTATTTATCTTCCGATGTTTCCTATTTTGGACTGAGATTTAATAAAGTCCTGAAAATCCGGGTTGTTACATTTGTTGTCCAATTATACACAACAACAATCACCAAAATCCACATATAAATTCATCATCACAATCTCGTTTTCCTTGATGATGACCGAAACTTTTGACACAAAGTTTGATTTTTAGCAACAACTATAATGTAGAAAGCTATTTGTTACCATGAATCAAGCAAAAGCATGAAATTAATTGACACACCTCAAGCACACTAGTGTAGATCTAGCAAATTCAAGATGAAGGAGTAAGAAGAAGAATGGTCTACTTACAATGCTAATTAAGAGAGATTTGAGACGGAATTTGTGAGTGGAAAACTTAGCCAAGTAGAAAATCACCAAAAATGGTGTTTTAGAATTATTTTTAGAGGAATTTTGGTGTTGTTGGAATAAGGTGAAAATGAGATATGAAGAAGATAAGGAATGAAGAAAAAGGGAATCAAACCCATGTAATTCTCAGCCCAGTTCCACTCGGTCGAGTGGCGAGTCCACTCGGTCGAGTGGGAGTTTACTCGGTCGAGTGACCTGCTTTCCAGAATGTCTCCACCTCCTGGAAAGTAGTCCACTCAGTCGAGTATCAGGCCCACTCGGTCGAGTGCACCCTCACTCGGTCGAGTATGGACTCGTACTCGGTAGAGTGGTTGCTTAAGGCTCGAAATTTCGAGTCGAAATAGAACGATGAAATCCCTGCAACACAAAGAGAAGGTTCGGGAGTCCACCGACTTTCAATGACTCACCTGAGTTAGCTTATACGACATCCCATTTTACCGTCTTTTGTATAAAATCGTAGTACTAATGACTACTCTACCAACATAATCCACCGATCATATACGATAAATGCACTAATATGCATTCATTTAGCACATGGTGTAAATATTCAAAAGCAAAGTCATCATTCATATACCAATATATACTACTACTTCTAAGCATATTACTCTTAACACCCTAGCATTCAACTTCCACACTTTCATGTATCATGGTAAGCACTATATCATACGAGAACTTAACGTGAATCACACATTCATGCAAGCATACTACTATACAACTTCCACATAGCGTTCGCCCATACTTTTAACCACCCGGCCACGTAGTGACCAACCAAGACAATAGGCACTAGTTTTGATATGAGGGCGCCCACTCATACAAAACCGATCTCCTATCATACTCAATCGGGTTCATTTTATTAGACACACCTAGTTCATTTTGGTTCATTGGTTTAGGTTCCAAAATCGTCACTCTGATACCACTTTGTAACACCCCCTTCTTACCCGGCCAAGGTAATCGGGAGATGTTACCTTCTCGGTTTCCCGCCGCGGTAAATCAGAGATACGATAAAGAAATATTTATTGTAAATAACAAGTTTAGTGATTACAAACCAGTAACTAATGAATAAAATACAACTCATGGCTACCATACTCGACTAACTAGTGATACTCATCTCGTGACTCATCAAACTCGTCTCGTCTCCCGCGCACTATCCAACAATCTGTATCTAACCTGCTCCCCATATGACCGAAGGACATCATATGGATCAACACAGGCCACCCCAAAACAGACAGGTGACGAAACACATACACACAAACCTCAGTTTCAATGGACAAATAAAAGACAATACAACTAAAGTGTGAACACGCAATACAACTACTAATGTGAATGACATAATACTAAACTACCACCACCACGGTACCGGGACACGCCCAGTCATACCCACTGGTACCGGGACACGCCCAGACATAACGATAACCACAAACAGGTACCGGGACACGCCCAGACGTACCGGGTCCGGAAGCCAACCGGATCCCCTGCCAGACGTCGTGTCTCAACCATACGCGTTCCTCCAAACTCGAGCCCTCAATGTGCACATCCCTCTTGGAGTGAGAATCTCCAAGAGGCGACTCAAGCGTAAGACGGTCTCCCAACCGTCTCACGTCTCCAAAACGACAATAACAACAAATCCTCCAACATATATGCTGACGATCAATACATGATTCACAACCAACATATCATAATCGTCCCTTTAATGATGTGATTACCACTAAACATGTTATAATGCAAATGCCCTAATTATGCAAGACTAACTACAACATCAACATAAATAACTTCACATCATTGAAACCGAGTAGAATTAACCTACCTTTTTGCATAATCCATAAGCTAGACGAAATCACAAAGCATCCATCTCACAAAACCGTCTCATCTTACATAAATTACATAATAACTATCACAATACATCCTATACTAATATATAATACAAAGCCCCTTATTATTACCCTTTAATTACCCCAAATACACTTACTAATTTATAATTAATTACCCATGACGAATCCCCCCAAAAGTTAGGGTTTAAAGACTGGAAAGGGAGAGATCTTTACCTACTAAGTGTAGGAGATGAAGAGGAAGGTGGTAGATCTTCTAATCCAAGCCTGAATCCCAAGTAGAAGGTGTTTGTGAGGGTTTTAGGGAGAGGGGAGGGAGTTTGTAGAGATAAGGAAGAAGGTGGAAATGAATTTAGGGTTATGGGAGAAAGGAATTAAATCCCGTGTTCTGAAAACAGCGGCACTCGACCGAGTGCCGAGTCAACTCGGTCGAGTGGACTCACTCGGCCGAGTAGCACTCCACTCGGTCGAGTGTAACCTTCACTCGACCGAGTAGACCCACTTGATCCGCAGCAACACCATTCGATCTAAGCTCAGGTCTAGTGTAAGGCTATCTTTCCTTTCCGAGTGCTCTCTTATCGGTCTAAACCTCCTCTCACGTGTCTCGAGGTCTAAGTACTGATCCCACAAAGCCCGGATATTACAAATAAAATAACGGTTGGACGTAGGCTTCAGAGTAGGAGCTGAACCAATTTTTAAACACCGTCTTGTTTGTTTATTTACTTTTACGTTCTTTTATCATTGCACCTTTGTTTATCAATCTCGATGTCAGTGCTGTGCAACAGTCATCCATACTGTTGCATAAACCTGCTGTACCTTTTGTTAACTTACAATCCATTAAGTTTCTCAAGTTAGTACTCAATAGCTCTTACTTGTGTTAGTCTCTAACAAAGTAAAGAAGAAATTTTTTTAAAGGTACACCTAATTAACCCCTCCCCTCTTAGGTGTTTTTAGTTCTTAACTTTTCATTTGGTTTCATAACCTCATGCTCTTCATATTGGTTAAAACCAAATAGTTGATCCCATAGTTATGGACGATTTAAAACACACTAAGTATCCCATCTTTAAGGGAGATAAATATGCCTAGTGGAAACACCGCATGGAGCACTATGTCAAGAGTGCAGACTATGAATGTTGGATGATCATTCAAAAGGGCTCACTTGCTATTTCGGTGACTAATGCTGATGGCACTAGTATCCCTAAAAGCGAGGACAAGTATGTCGAGGCCGATTATAGGAAAGTCGAGAAAAACTCTAAAGCCATGTCCATCCTTCAATATGGCATTGGTGAACAAGAGATTAACCGGATATCCGGATGTAACTCGGCCAAGGAAATTCGGGACACCCTAAGCCTTGTCTATGAGAGAACATCACAAGTCAAAAAGTACCGTGTTGATCTTCTCATGCAACAATATGAGATGTTCAACATGGGAAGAGATGAGTCAATTAATAGTTTGTCTTCACGTTTCTATAGTATTGTTAATTACCTCAAGAATCTAGGTAGAAATTTTGAATCCGGGGATTTAGTCCGTAAAATCCTTCGTAGCTTAACTGAAAAGTGGCAACCGAAGGTTACGGCTATTGAGGAAGTTAAAGACCTTTCCTTGCTTTCCCTTAATGAACTTATGGGCTCACTCATGGCGCATGAGTTAGCGCTCATGAAGCGCTCTAGTGAAAGCTCTAAAGGGAAAGGACTCGCTCTTAATGCTCTTTCAAGTGATGAGGAGGATGAAGATGATGAGTTTGCAATGTTCACTAAGAACATTGTTGGCATGATTAATGGTCGTAACTCTCAAAGGTTCAATCACAATACTAGCAAACGACGCTTTCCCAAAAAGAGGTCTAGTTCCACTGTCGATTGTTTCAAATGTGGTGACAAAGGTCACCAAAGCAAGGAATGCCCAAAGTGAAACAACATTAAATCTAAAGAGAATACAAAAGCAAAGTGATGTCAGCTATTTTGAGAATGTCCGATTCCGAGGAGGATGATGTCCTTGAGGAAGAATTGGACGCCAAAATGTGCATCTCTTCCCAATCAAGCAGTGATGTTCCAAAGTCAACAAAGAAAGAAAATGTCAAATGTCTTATGATTTGATATCTTAAAGCATTCTACCGCGAACCTTAAATCGCTTAGTATGTCCAGTGTCGATATAAGTAAAGAAACTTTAGAATCTGTTCTGTTGCATTGCCCACCTTTTGGAACGAGTGTATGTCGATAATTCAAAGACTCTCCACACACTGAACATTGTATCTGTTTTGACAGGCTTTTTACTGATCTAGATTGTCCTGCCAGGGATTTATATGTAGGGTGATCTAACTCAAACAACTCGCCTGATTGGTATAATTAAGTGCAAAATGAACTAATAAACAATGACACAAAGATTTTTATACGTGGAAAAACCCTGGTGTTTTAACCGAATTTTACGCAGCCTGGAATCCGGCCATGCATTCCAGGGTATTCCGGCCAGGGTAGATTATGGTGAGGTTAACTAGTATCATCCTATTATGATGGTATTGTGGTTGTACCTTTACAGGGTTGATTGTAAAATAAAAAGAGATAAATTAAAAGTAAAGAATAATAAAAAGAGACATGACACAATGATTTATACGTGGAAAAACCCTTGAATGGGAAAAGACACGGGCACCAAGCCAGGAGAGGATTTCACTATGTATTTTGCGTAATATAAGAACAATGTTGTAATTGCTAAATAATTGTAGTATTTGCTTAAGGTAGAGTAGATGAGAGTGGGATCAGATGTCTCTTTGTTCCTTCGTATTTATAGTAAAATAGGTAGAAAGAGTGGTTGCTTGTGAGTAGGAGGTCGCTCCACTTTTCTAGGGTTGTTTCCTTAATTGTAGTTGACTTCTTCTTCTCTTGACCATTCCTTCCTAATTGTTGCTGCTTCTTCCTTATTTTGCTAGGGTTTTAGTTGTGATTATAACAATGTTGACTTAGTCTTCCATAAGAATAGGAACTACTTAAGACCAAGTTTAATTAACATGTGCTAATTAACTTAGCATCCCATGCTAGGTAAATATCTTCTCCATATTGTATGCTTTGTCGTCCACTTCATCCCCGGATACCTCTCCCGGCTCGTATCAATGCCTCGTCAAAGCAAATCGCTTTGTACGCAAGCCCGACCGTGTCTCGTTGTACCGACAATGCCTCGTCGTATCGTCTTCTTCTTGTGGCCGACTTATAATAATGCCCGACCCGAGTTGTACCGATCGCATTTTCGATGATGCCCGTCCGCTGATATAGTCTTCTAGCCTTGTCTCCTTGCTCGGACCGCTACGTTGAACTCGCCGAACAAGATCGCCGAGGTGACTTCTAGCCCGACGGTAGTGTAAAATATCAGGCTCAACAATTGCCCCTTATCTCCTTATTTATTTGTGGTTCAAGCCAATAATGAGGAGATAACTCCATTCCAATCATAGACAAAGCTTGATCATGCAGTTGTACATATTCCTGACTTAATGTTTCTTCACTGCGCTGGGTCAGGCCATATATGAAAAAATAACCGCTTTCTTACGTGTCTAAGGATTCTTTCTAACCTGCATACAGTTGGTAGGGATTGTTTTTGCCCCACTTATATGATAGATAAAATTAGAGTAAAGTGCAGATCGACAATGTTAGTAACTTGATCAAGTGTATGAATTAATATCCTCCGCAATATTTTTGTACTAGCATTTAGATAATCGTAAACAAAATTAGATTAGTCATGCGCTCTGTGTCCTGCACGTGAATGATAGCTCCTGATAGGTGGAAAATATAAAGAAAAACAGGAGAGTGAAATATGAAATATAGGAAAGAGTAAACCTGGTGGCAATAATCAAGCAATCGCTGATATATTATTTTTTGTAAGTGTATTGGAATCCCTCATGAAGCTTTTGCCAAGTCAGGAAAGATATAGCTTTGATGATATATACCCCAACTTTCATTAGAAGCCTGACGATGAAGTTGAGGTGAAGTTTCCTCCTTAAGGACATGATGATGAGTATAAGACAACCTTTGAACAATATGTTATGTAGGATGCCCCAATGCTGATGAAGATAAATAATGTTATAACTTTTCAGGACACCTTTTAAGTGAAGGCATTAGTTCTGGAACATTCCTGGGATCGTAAGCTGATGGAGGTTGATGTCCTTCATGACAAAAGAAGAATTATGGTGCTCGGTCAGGCGAGAAACAACTTCTGACTGGTGATAGTATTTGATCCTGTTTTGTTTGTTTTTCGATAGTTGTACTTTTGAAAGGATATTTGCCTGTCTGGAGGGCTTATGATCCTCAGCCTGACCGGAGGTCTTTAATTATGCCTGTCTGGAGGGTTTTGTACGAGTTGTCAGGATCTTTCACCTTCGTCTCCGTATAAAAGGATTTTTGCCTGGCTGGAGGGCTTATTATCCTTAGCCTGACTGGAGGGCTTTGATTATGCCTGTCTGAAGGCTCGTGAATATAACTTTTCGTCTGGATCTGGCCATTTTGGATGTGTACTTGGATCTCGCCGCTTATTCGCCTGGATCGGATCGCCTTTTTGCACCGGATCTCGCCATTCTTTGTGTACTTGGATCTCGCCGCTTATTCGTCTGGATCGGGCCAGCTTTTTTGCACTGGATCTGGCCAGTTCTTTGTGTACTGGATCTGGCCAGTTATTCGTCTGGATCGGGCCAGCTTTTTTGCACTGGATCTGGCCAGTTCTTTGTGTACTGGATCTGGCCAGTTATTCGTCTGGATCGGGCCAGCTTTTTTGCACTGGATCTGGCCAGTTCTTTGTGTTATGGGTGGGGTTATTGCCTGTCTGGAGGGCTTATATCCCTTGCCTGTCTGGAGGGCTTATGACCCATCTATGTTATACAAGCCAGGAAAAGGTTTTCCAGGTTTGTATATTAAATTGAGCTCAATATTTTAAGGCCTGTTTTTGCAACTGAAAGTTGGATATCAGTTGGATATCAGTGGGGTGGCCCCCAATCTTTAAAATTTGTTTTAAGTAAAGTACAGTATGTAAAACAAATATTGAAGATTCTACTCGGTAAAGGGAAATACGAGAATATTGACAAGTACTTGGGCACATAATGGAAGAAATCATATAAGGCATTTATTCATATAATGGCAAGTATCATGTATTTAGTTTCATATCAGGTTAGGCAGGAAATGGTAAGATGAAGATTATACCTGGACTAGGAGATATACTTTATATGTGAAATAGTTTTAAGTGTGCAATCTTCCAAGCTCTTGGGGTCATTTCGCCGTTCAGGGTTTGTAGTCTATAAGATCCATGGCCGACTATTGAGTCAATCAGGTAGGGACCTTCCCAGGTTGGGGCCAATTTGCCAGCATTCTTCTCTTTTGTGGACTGAAAAACCTTTTTGCAACTCTTTGCCGATATGCTTTGCCATTCTAATGCTTTGTCGCATCTCTTAGCTCTTCCGTCAAGTCCAGGTTGTCCTCCGTTAGAGGTATATTGCTCGTTATTGTATTCAGCCGCATCCGGTGATGGAATGTCGACCTCACTGGGATTATCGCTTCACATCCATAGACCGAGGAGTAGGGGTTTGGCCTCGTGGATGTTTTAGGCGTGGTTCGGTCACCCAAAGGACCAAGGAAGTTCTTCACCCAACTTCCTTTCTTTCTTTCTAGCTTCTTCTTTAGGCAACTGATTATTACTTTGTTGCTAGATTCTGCCTAGCATTTTGTTTTTGGTTAGCCTGACGTCCTGCTGATAGAGAAAAAAGGAGACAAGTAATCTTGTTAGATTATTGGAGCATGTTTGTGTCAAGCTTCACATTTTGTGTTGTAGTCCAGCAATTGGCCCTCGTGTTTAGCCAATAATAGTCGCCCAGTAGTACTTTGTCGGCCACCTTCTTCCTCTTTGTGGTTGACACAAAATCCATCATGTCTGTCCCGGAGATCTTGGTTAGTTTTGTGTGGTTCAAGACATCTCAAGTATGGTTCACCCGAGCCCCGCTGCTATGAGAGCTTTGTATCGAGCTTCATTGTTGACAATTTTGAATAAACAGCTTACAACATGTGCTATTATGTCTCCTTGTGGCGATTTTAGTACTAAACCTAATCATGTCCCATGCATGTTGGTTGCCCCATATGTAAACATGGTTCATCCCAGACCGAGGTCTAGGTGTCTAATTGGTTTAAAGTTTGATTCTAGGTTAGGACTGAAATCAGCCACAAAGTTTGCTAGGGCATGGGATTTGATTATTATCATGGGTTAAAGGTGATATCATATGTGCTTAGCTGACATGACTACTTGGTCATCTTACTTGCCCGACAAAGGGCTTCCTCACGACAGGTTTAATGGGGAGGTTAGTTCTGACTATAATAGGGCGACATTCATAGTAGGGACGAAGTTTAGTACATGAAATAATTATATCTAAAACATATTTGTCAAGAAAGTCATACCTCATGTCCGCATCTAGTAGACTTTTACTTACTGAATAGGTCGGGTGTTGCCGATCATTATCTTTCCCGATCGACTCTACCGATTGTTGTTTCAAATCCACAAGAATGTGTAAACGATAGTGGTTGCCTTTTGCCTGGCCAGGCCAAGAATGAGAGAGTAGAAAGATAGTTTATAATGTCATCTCATGAACAGGAGTCCACACGAATAATTGTGTTTTCCTTTCAGGGAGGTTATAGAAAGCTTTGTATGTTTCCGAGGGCCTCGATAAGAATTTGTCCAGGGATGTAACTTTTCCTACCAGGCGAGAGCTTTTTAATGCCCCTGACTGACTTTGGTGATTGGAGCTCCAGTTTGCTTTAATCTTTTTAGGACAGGCTTCTATGCCTCTTTTGGTTTCCTTGTAACTTATAAACTTATCACATGGCACACAATGTTTTGTATTTGATAGGACTGAAATTATATCATATCTTCCAAAATAGTCACAATTAGTTTCTCAATGATTCATATAAATTATTCAATTACAACCATGTTGACTAGCTGGTCAGGATAGATTGTGTCTTTAATTGTCCAGGCATTATCAACCATTGAAGGTAACAATTCTATTGGTTCAAAGTTTTTAGTTTTATGCTACCCAAGTTTGAAACATAATAAGGAAAAGTTAATGAGTAATAATGTGAGAATTCATTAAGGTAGTGTGATGATAGATCTAAGCATATTGGGACTGACTGGTCAGGCCAGGCCAATTTATCTTTCCAAAACAGTCAGGCCAGGGTGATTTTCTCTTCAAAACAGTCAGGTCAGGCTGATTTTCTGTCCGAAAACAATCAGGTCAGGCTAATTTTTCCTTCCAAAAACAACAGTCAGTCGATTTCAAAAACAACAGTCAGTCAGGTGATTTTCTCTCAAAAAAAACAGTCAAGTGATTTCAAAAACAGTCAGGCTTGACTAACACTAGTGTATCAGGACTGACTAAGAATATTATATGTAAGATGATTATTATTATTATTATATATATATATATATATATATTTTTTTCTTAAATATTTGATCCATAGTTGTTTTTGTATTTGTACTGCGATGACATATATATTTAAATTTTATTGAAAGGATAAGGACTTATCTGTGCCGGAATACTTGAACACCCTTGCTAGGCCAGGATGAAAATCTTATCCTGACCAGGCTTTGTGCAGTCTGGAAATATTGGTAGGGGCATTCTAGCCAGGCTAGCAGATGACGACCAGGCATCAGCCAAGAGAGGGAATGAATGACAGGCATATATAATAATTCCTGGTAGAAATTTCTCCCCGACGTGAAATTCTTATAAGACTGGACTGTCCTGCACCGATACTGTTCAGGGCTGACTTTTAAGCCTGTTTCGGTCAGGGCTAAGTTGTCCAGCCAGACTTGTATTTTGATGTTCAAGGCTTTAAATTTCCTAAGAACATAAAATTATTAGAATTAACAAAATCTAAAATTTAAATGTAGAAGTAAGATCAAAGTACCAAAATTTTAAGATATATTGTTTA
This sequence comes from Silene latifolia, assembly GCF_048544455.1. NCBI lineage: Eukaryota > Viridiplantae > Streptophyta > Magnoliopsida > Caryophyllales > Caryophyllaceae > Silene > Silene latifolia. Next base: position 29,459,858 of record NC_133530.1, on the reverse strand, counting down.
GAGTTTGCGAAACTTGTATTGGATATGAGAAAGACTTATCTTTGAATTTCTTTAGAAAGAAATTTTCACTTGAACTCCGCATTCTCCTAAGCAATGTTATACTTGTTGTTATTGGAAGGGCTTCTAGCTTGTCTTGACAATATTTCTCTTGGATTCAACGTTTGTAGTGTAGAGATGGAAATTTTTGTATCGATCTTTCTTAAAGCTCTCAAAACTTGTTGTGGAGAAGAAAAGATATTGCGAATAATTTGTAGGAATGATAAACTAGATGCCCCACGGTGGGCGCCAATTGTTTTAACCGAATTTTACGCAGCCTGGAATCCGGCCAGGCATTCCAGGGTATTCCGGCCAGGGTAGATTATGGTGAGGTTACCTAGTATCATCCTATTATGATGGTATTCTGGTTGTACCTTTACAGGGTTGATTGTAAAATAAAAAGAGATAAATTAAAAGTAAAGAATAATAAAAAGAGATATGACACAATGATTTATACGTGGAAAAACCCTTGAATGGGAAAAAACACGGGCACCAAGCCAGGAGAGGATTTCACTATGTATTTTGCGTAATATAAGAACAATGTTGTAATTGCTAAATAATTGTAGTATTTGCTTAAGGTAGAGTAGATGAGAGTGGGATCAGATGTCTCTTTGTTCCTTCGTATTTATAGTAAAATAGGTAGAAAGAGTGGTTGCTTGTGAGTAGGAGGTCGCTCCACTTTTCTAGGGTTGTTTCCTTAATTGTAGTTGACTTCTTCTTCTCTTGACCATTCCTTCCTAATTGTTGCTGCTTCTTCCTTATTTTGCTAGGGTTTTAGTTGTGATTATAACAATGTTGACTTAGTCTTCCATAAGAATAGGAACTACTTAAGACCAAGTTTAATTAACATGTGCTAATTAACTTAGCATCCCATGCTAGGTAAATATCTTCTCCATATTGTATGTTGGTCGTCCACTTCATCCCTGGATACCTCTCCTGGCCTGTATCAATGCCTCGTCAGCTAACCGCTTTGTACGCAAGCCCGACCGTGTCTCGTTGTACCCGACAATGCCTGCTTTGTATCGTCTGACCGTGTCCGACTTATAATAATGCCTGACCCGAGTTGTACCCTGATCGCATTTTCGTATGATGCCATGTCCGCCGATATAGTCTTCTAGCCTGTCTCCTTGCCTGGACCGCTACGTTGAACTCGCCCGAACGGTACTGCTGAGGCTGACTTCTAGCCTGACGGTAGTGTAAAATATCAGGCTCAACACCTGGGAATAAGGGAAAAAACCACGGGCACCAAGCCAGGAGTGATTGTTACTATGGTTTTAGATAGCCTGACAGAGTATTGTTATATCAGGCGTGACAGGCGAATATATAGCTTAAGAATACAAAAATATAAGTAAAAGTGAGGGTATATTTGTTGTCCCTTCTAATCTTCTCTTCTTTTCTATTTATAGCTGATCTCTCCCTCCTTCTTATGCCGTTTAGGGTTTCCTGGTAAATAGGAATGTGCCCTATTTACCCGAGGTGGTCGCCTCTTTATTAGCCGTTGTTTTGACTGCTTCCTATATCATAGCTTTCTGGAATTGGTCTTCCTTTTTTGTAGGGAACATATATCAACCGCCTATTTGTCGCTCGCAGTGGCCTGGTGCTTTTCCTTTTAGGCTCGCCGGTTATCTTTCGCCTGTCTTTCATCAACTCCTGCTTGGTGCCTATCCGTGTTGAATCAATGCCTGGTTTCGGATGTCTTTTGCCTGGAAGTTGTCCTTGGCTGTTGCCTGGCCTATATCAGTCGCAGATAATTTAGGGCCCAACAATTGCCCCTTATCTCGCTTATTCCATTATCAACCGCCAAGAATAAGGAGATAAAAATTTGGGCCAGTGCAAGTGATTTGTGCAGGTCTTTTTTATCGGATTTAGAATTGGTGTTTGATTCAACTTCTTGTAACGGTTATTTGTCATTAATAGGGTAGGTTCACAAAACCCTAGGAGAGTCATGATTAGTCTCTACCACTTGCTTTTCTAGCCGTTTAGGATTTGCGGTTATAAATATCCTTCCTTTGCCGTGATTTCTTCCACATTTCAATCCCCAAATTTCTTCTTTCCCTTTCTAAAAATTCTCTCTTTGAAAAATTCATCTTCCGAATAAATAAGATATGGCTGGTGGCGGGAGAAGGACAAAGAGCTTCAAAAAGCTCTGGCCGAGGCCGAAAAAGTTCCCGTTGAAATGGTTTCTGCTGAGGTTGAAGGGGTCCCTGATATCATCCCTAAGGATGATGTGGTGGAGGTTGTTGCTCCTCCAGAGGTTCTGTCCATGTCTTATAAGGGGGTTGAATATTCTCCTAATAAGGCTTTGGCGGCTTCTTTTCAAGAAGCCAATCAACTGAAACCTGCTTTTGAGCATTATATAAAGGGCAGGGGCCTTATTCCTCATGGGGCCGAGGTTTGGATTCCCGAGAACGGTCCCGTCGGGGCTAATTGAGTAGCCCGGGTTGGTTCTCGCATTTTTGAGTGGGCGTTCAGGGGTGGCGGTCGCCTTCCCTTTCTCCTTTTATGACTGAGGTGATTAGGGCTATTAGGGTTCCTCCGTTTCAACTCATGCCAATGGTTTGGAAAATTGTCCATTTTATTGAGCATTTATGTTCTAAGCATAAATTGGTTATTACCCTGGATGATTTCAAGAATGTCTATCACTTGAAGAGTCATTCTACTGGGAGGTTCAATTTTCGAGTCAGGTCAAAGATGGCTCACCTGATTACCAACTTTGATTCAGGGGATGATAAAGGATGGGCTCAAACTTATATGTTTATCAAGGCTGATTCAATTGCCCCTGACCTGGACTATTTGAATTACCCAAATTGTGAAGGAGGTAACTTTCTTTCCTGCATTATTTTTGGTTTGGTAATAATATGTTTTGGAGAGTTTACTTACTTTGCCCGTGCTTTCTTTTAGTAAATGATTGGGTGAATGATCCTGATGCTGAGGGGTCGGCTGACCGGATAGCAGCGTTTATGGCGTTGCCTGAAGAGGAGAGGGCTTGGCCTGCCTGTCTGGGGCAAGCTTCTATACCTCGTTTTAAGAAGGCTAAGTTGAGTACGTATAAGCCTGTAAAGAGCACTAAGGTTCCAGGGGCATCTTCGTCAGGGAGTAAGTTCTTTTGCTTATTTTTGTCATTCTGTTTCCTGTATTGGATTCATGCTTATATTGCTGATTTAGAAACTCGTCGTGCAGCTACCAGGGCTTCGCTTTAATTGCTAGTTTTGGTCCTGTCTTTGGTGAAGGCAGGGGGTCTCCCCAGACATTACGGGAGAAGTCAAAGAGCAGTGAGGCAACGGGAAGTGACAGTGATGTTCAAGTTCAGGAACCTGTGCAGGAGGTTCAGTTGGCGTCTCCTGAAAAGATTGTGGATGATAGTGACCGTCCTGAGAAGAGGAAGAGAGTGGATGAGTCTAGAGGAGTTCATGAGGTCAGGGGGGTCAGGGCTCGTATGGATGAGGTCCAGTTTGCCAAGGATCAAATTCAGGCTCAGGCTTTTGTGGTTGATGATCCCTATTTCAAGTACCAGGCAGAGGAAGCTTCTGCCCGTGCTTTGGCTGCTATGTATCGTTCCAGGGACTATGCTGCCAACCTGATTACCATGCTTCAGGAGGTATATATTCTCTGTCTTTGTTTATTGTGGGTTTTTGTGTGTGTTTTCTTTTTTGTGGCTTAGATAGGCATTTTTCTTTTGTTTTAGAATGTTAATGATGTGCTGAGGAGCGCCTGTCAACGGAATCACTCCATGGTCTAAAAAATGCCTTGGATTGGGAGGTACAAATCTTGAAAAAAGATGCTGACAAGTTTAAAGCTGAGTTGGAGGTGTCCAAGGCTGAGAATCATTCTTTGAAGGAGGATAATGAGGCAGGGAAGGCTCGGTTGCTGGTGGAGTCTTCTAAGCTGAAATCGCTCAGATGCTCAAAGCTCTTCGTGCTAAGTTTGATATTGCTCAGAAGAGTTGAAGGCCGAAAAGCAGCTATGCAGAGAGTTAAAAAGTAAATGAAGAATTGGCTCAGAGAGAGGGATGAGGTCCAGGCTAGGTATAAAGATGTCGCATCGTATTTCTTTTGGCAAGGGCCGTGTGGATGCTATGAAAGAGCCCGCCGAAGTCGCCTTTTGGAATCCCGATCGAGTTGGCGATCTCAATACCACTTATCCTGAGCTTTGTAAGTTGCATGCCGACGAGGAAGTGGACTCTCCTCCATCCAAAGGGAAAAATAGTGATGTCAAGGGGAGGGAGATGAAGAAGAAGAGGTTGCCGATGAGGGGATTGGCTCACTCATCGTGTCCAAGGCGGGCTAGTTTGATTTTTTCTGTTGTGGAATTTTGTGTTGTTTTGGCCTATTCAGGGGGGATGTTCCCTGAACAAATAATTTAGGATTTGTTTTGGTTTTTGTTGGCTTTTCCTGGATAAACGGTTTGTTGCCTGGGAAGGGTATATTCCTGGGTAGGTTTTAATATATATATCCTTTCTTCTCTTGATTTTCTTGTTTGTGTTTGACGAATTTGTACCTGTACATTCATGTGATTTTTTTGTTAGAGTAATGCCTGTCGAGGGCTTATGGCCCTCATTCCCGTGTTTATGGGGAATGGTGGCTCTATCTCGCTGTCAAGAGGGCTTTTGAGAATGAGGGTGGTTGCCGGTCGAGGGCTTATGGCCCTCACTGTCAGAGGGCTTCTTTGACAAGTACTATGGTCTATTCCACCTTTGTACTTATCTTTTTATGTACTGAGCTCAGTTTAATTTTCGGGTCGGCGCAGCAGTGCCAAATTAGAGCATTTTTAGAAATGCTGTTCAGGTGGGGTGGAGTGGCCCTCAATCCTGAACATTTGTTTAAGCCTAAAGTGTAACATATAATAAGTGAAAAGAAGGCGTAAAACAAGTTTTCAGGATTTAAAATAAAGTTTTAGGTGAAGCTAAGAATAACAGGCAAGCGACTTAGCACATAGCAGGAAGTTCTATTGACATGTATATAGGATAGGTAGTTTTACCTGCTTCTCAGATATGAAATAGTTTTAAGTGGGAAATGTTCCAAGATCTGGGGATCATTTCTCCTTCCAGAGTTTGTAGCCTGTAAGCTCCTTGTCCCACTATTGAATCAATTAAGTACGGGCCTTCCCATGTAGGGGCTAGTTTGTCTCCATTTCTTTTCTCTCGGTGTTGGGGAAAACTTTCCTTAGTACCAGGTCTCCTTCTTTGAATACTCGATGTTGACATTTTTGTTGTAACTTCGGCTACCGCCTCGTTGGTAGGGGGCTATCCCGACTTTGGCCGCATCCCTTAGTTCTTCCGTTAAGAGTAGGTTATCCCGTAATAGGGGCATGTTCTCTTCTATTGTGTTCAGCCGCTTTCGGTAGTTGGCACATGAATTTCTCGCTGGTATTATCGCTTCGCAGCCATAGACCAGGGAATATGGTGTCCGGCCCGTGGTCGTTTTGGGTGTGGTCCCGTCGCCCCATAGGACTAGGGGGAGCTCTTCTCGCCCATCTTCCTTTTCTTCTTTTCAGCTTTTTCTTCAGCAAATGATTACTACTTTGTTACTTGATTCTGCTTGGCCGTTGGCTTTAGGGTAGCCTGGTGTAGATGTGACTAGGTTGATATTCCATTGTGCACGTAAGTTTGTCGTTCTTTTTCCCACAAATTGTGTACCATTGTCACAGACTATTTCTGAAGGGATTCCATATCTGCATATGATATTCCTTTTGATAAATGATATGACATCCTTTTCTTTGACTTGCCCGTAAGAGTCCGCTCTATCCATTTGGAAAAGTAGTCGGTCATTGCTAGCATGAAGACTTTTTGTCCAGCGCCGAGGTAGCTTGCCTACTATGTCCATGCCCCATTTCATGAATGGCAGGGGGCTGAGATGGAATGTAGTAGCTCTGATGGTTGATGGATATAAGGGGAATGGATTTGACAGCTTCACATTTTGAGCTATATGCTATGCGATCGGCTCTCGGGGTTGGCCGTAAGTAGCCTGTCCTAAGAATTTTGCTTGCCAGGCTTCTTCCACCTTTATGATTTCCGCAGTATCCATCATATATGTCTTCTATGACCTGGCTGGCTTCATTTGGTTCCAGTGCAACGTAAGTAAGGTCCACTTCGAGACTTTTTAAACAAGGTGTTATTTATAATGGTATAAGTGGATGCTTTGATTTTCGTGGCCCTTGCTTCGTTTTTATTTGTAGGGAGTATCCCCTGTAGGAACCAATCATAGTAAGGTTTAGTCCAGGAGGTTGTATCTTCCTAGATAGGGCAAATTTGTTCAGGCCTTTCTATGGTTGGTTCCAACAGTGGACGATGGGTATTTTGTCAAACACAAAGGGTCAAGTTTGATCCCAGTGCAGCTAGGGCATCTTCCTGGTATTTAAGTCCCTTGGTATTTGGTCAATGTCAAAGGTTTTGAATTTTTTGCAAAGGTTTTTGACATATTCCAAATAGAGTATCATCTTTGAATCTTTTGCAAAGATATACTCCTTTGATTTGATTGGAAATTAAGAGAGAGTCGGTTTTACCTTGAGATTTGCTACACCGAGTTCTATACATACCTTTAATCCAAAGAATCGTGGCTTCATATTCAGCCTCATTATTCGTGGCTTTGAATTCACAATTAATAGCCCGTGCAATTAGGTCTCCCTGTGGTGACTTTAGGACTAGTCCTAGGCCAGTGCCTTTCATATTTGTTGCCCCATCTACATGGAGAGTCCATTCCCGGTCCGTCCTTTGGGTGTCAAGAAGATTGACCTCTTTTATGAGGTCTCGTTCTAGGTAGGGACCGAATTCACCACGAAGTCTCGCTAGTGCCTGCGATTTAATTGTCGTCCTGGGTTCAAAGGTTATATCATAGGTGCTGATTTGTACCGACCATTTTGCCATTCTCCGCCGACAACTCGTGCTTTCTCAGACAGATTTGATAGGCAAGTTGGTTCTTACAATGATTGGGTGACTTTCAAAATAAGGTCGAAGTTTAGTGCAAGACATTACTAAAGCAAGTACATATTTTTCAAGTAGGCCATACCTGGTTTCTCGTCTAGGAGACTTTTACTTACATAGTAAACTGGATGCTTGTTGGCCATCAATTTCTTTGGTCGACTCCACTTACTGCTTGTTTCGTGACAGATAGGTAGACCGTCGGGGTTCTCCTTTGTCCGGTTTGGCAAGTAGCGGAGGTGTAGTCGGTATGTTTTGAGCTCCTGGAAGGTTGACTCGTGTTCGTGCAACCATTTGAATGCTTTGTTCTTCCCGAGTAGGTCATAGAATGCCTTGCACCTTACGATGATCCGGAAATGAATCTATTCAGTGGTCGCAACTCGTCCCGTCGCTTTTGAATATCTTTGACAGACTTGGGGGATTCCAGTTCTAGTATGGCTCTTATTTGTTCTGGGCTGGCTTCTATTCCTCTTTTGGTCACCATGTAACCTAGGAATTTTCCTGAAGATACTCCAAAATGGCATTTGGATGGGTTAAGTTTCATATTGAATTCTTCCAGATCTTAAAGGTCGTCTCCAAGTCCCCGACATGATCTTCAGCTTTCTTTGATTTAACTACCATGTCATCAATATAGACTTCCATGGTGTCTCCTATTTGGTCCTTAAACATTGTATTGACCAGGCGTTGATATGTTGCCCCTGCATTTTTCAGGCCAAAGGGCATTGCTGTGTAGCAGTATATGCCCCTTTCCGTGATAAATGCAAAGATGTTCCCGATCGATGGGTGCATCTTGATTTGATTGAATCCACTTGAGGCATCCATGAATGTCAGGAGTTCATGCCCTGCTGTAGCATCCACCATTGCGTCTATGTGTGGGAGCGGAAATGGGTCTTTTGGGCAGGCTTTATTGAGGTCTGTGTGTTGGATTTTTATAAATAATTAAGTAAATAATATTAATCCTAATATTAATTTCAGTTTTGTAAAAATCCTATTTTGTGGCCCATTTTTTTGGCAGTCAACCCATGACTAAAACTGCCCTTCATTCACTCCCCATTTACAAGATCCACTCCACCATTCTAGTATCACGTTTAACTCGCTCTTTGATGGCAAGAGCAAAGATATAAGAGAACTATCCTTCATTGATAAAGGTCACCAAATCTACTCTCTCTTAAGCATTCTATACACCATCTAAATTAGTGAGAAAGGAGGGTTTGGAACGGAAATCGCCGAAAAAGCATACGGTGTTTTACTATTGCGACGGGTTTACATCGGAGACGGGTTATATAATCGGGTTTTTAAAGTCGTTTCAGAATCCATAAGCAATGGCTGGAGGTTCTAATTCTCGATCTTAATTTATCGCTTCCGCTTTCAGTTTATTGAATGTTTATTTCAGTAATTTAAACATGCATATTAAGTATAAAGAACTTACATTTGGTATCAGAGCGAGTTTATCGCCTATGTCTTGCTTGTTGATTTCCGACTTCAGTTTTCCGTCCGTGATATAGTGAATCTGATAATCTCGTTTTTCATCAGAATATGGATTTATTTTGATATTCGGTTGTTTGGCTTAATTAAAATATGTTTCCGTCTATTGCCATTAAAATATGGAATTTTTTTTTTTTTTTGTGTTGGGTTTTTCTGGGGTTAATGGAGAAAGACGAAGGTAGAGGATGAAGTTTGCCCTTTTATTAATCGTCTGTTTGGCTCATGCTAAAGTAGGAAAAAGTAGAAAGTGCTTTATGCATTTTATTTTAATTAAGTGGAGTACAGCTTGTCCGTGTTTGTTGTTTGCTTTTTTCTAAAGCTCACCACATAGGGAACATGCATTATTTTAATTGTGTAGTTGGCTGCTGAGGTTGCTTGGTTGCCACATGCTTCAGTGGAGTGTATAGCACCTTGTTTGTTTATTTAATTGTTGGTTGCATCGATATATGGTTTCCTTATCCCTGCATATGTTATTTAATGTAGCGTATTATTCCATTTGTTAGTGCGCATCGATAATTATTCCGCATTTTTGACAACTATCGTTAAAGACCAATTAAGTTTTATTATGGTCATATATTTTTTTTTATTTTTCTATATACATAAAGTTGAGTATATAGACTAAATTTTAAATGTCAAGTGATTTTAAATTTATTAGTTAGGGAGTAGCCACAACATCTCTAATTGATTAAATTTTATTTGAAATCGCATGTGGAAACTGGACATTTTATTGTAATTAATTATACGTAATGTGATGAGATTTACCCACAGGAATCTTATTATATTTGTGTGATTAATTAGGATGTTATATTGAATTATGTTTCTTAATATACCCACAGGAGTTGAGAAATGAATATAATTTGATAGTTTCATCATAAAGTTTAATTTTTTATGCATCTAATTTGAGTAGACTTTAGCCCACAGGCAAGTTTACGTCACTAGATTCATATAAGCATAATTTACATTGGTAAGTTGTGATAAAGTTAAGTCTCAATTTTTGTTACTAAGCATGTATATTTAAAATTTGCAGCAAGTTTACCTGGAAGTTCCTATGATATCAAAATAGACGTTCCCAATTAACTCGGTGATAATTTTAAGGTGTGGAAGGAAAGAGTTCTATTGCATTTAGGATTCACGCGTTTCGATTATGCTATACAACATGATGAACCGGCTAAGATAAAGAAAACTAGCACACCAGATGAAGTAGATCATCGTGAAAAGTGGGAGAAATCAAACTATATTTGCACGATGTTCATAAAGACAAAATTGTGTGCTAGTATCCGAGGTTCCGTCGAGCAGCATACTAAAGTCCGAGACCTTATTAAAGCAATAGATGAGCAGTTTGAAACTTCTGATAAGGCTTTGGCAAGCACCTTAATTATGAAATTTACTTCTTTGAAGCTCAATGCCACTAATGGAGTGCGTGATTTCATCATGCGCATGAGGGATATTGCAGCCCAACTTAAGGTATTGGAAGTTACTATGTCTGACTCTTTCCTGGTACATTTCATTTTGTGTTCTCTCCCAGCACAATATGTCCCATTTAAGATCTCTTACAACACACATAAGGACAAATGGTCTCTTAATGAATTAATGACCATGTGTGTTCAAGAGGAGGGGAGATTGTTGTTGGAGGAGGGCGAAAAGGTGAACCTAACCACTAGTACTAATAAAGAATCATCTAGTACTAAGAAGGGTCACCATAAGGATAAGGGAAAGGGTAAGATATCTGTTGAGCCGACCATTAAGAAGGAGTCTTCATGTTTCTTCTGTAAAAAAGAAGGGGCATATGAAGAAAGACTGCATAAAGTTCAAGGCTTGGCTTAAAAAGAAAGGTAATTTTCATGCGTTTGTTTGTTATGAATCTAATATGGTTAATGTTATTCATAATACTTGGTGGATTGACTCGCACGCAATCCATGTTTCGAATACCTTGCAGGGGTATGACAAACCTGCGAAACCAAAGGGGCAAGTGAAAGCTCTATATATTCAGGAAACCAGATAGGCTCGAACGTGGAGGCCGTAGGGACATGCAGTTTAGTTTTGAGTAGTGGTTTTGTTTTGGTTTTGGAAAAGACATTTTATGTTCCGAATTTTGCTCGGAATTTAATTTCGATTTCAAGGCTTGTACCGTTTGGATTTACCTTTAATTTTTCGAATTCTCGGTTTCGATTTGCGAGAAATTCTAAAGTTATTGGTCATGGTACTTTGTCTGATAATTTATATCGTCTTTATTTACAAAATGATACCACTCAAAACACTATGCATGTTAATACTGGTTTAAAAAGAAGTATTATGAATGAGGAGTCCTCTATGTTATGGCACCGGAGATTGGGACACATCTCCATTGAGAGGGTTAAGAGATTGGTAAAGGAAGGGGTACTTGGTACTTTAGACTTTACCGATTTTGATACTTGTGTTAGTTGAATTAAGGGAAAGCAAACTAACAAATCTAAGAAAGGTGCTAAGAGGAGTTCTGACCTATTAGAAATCATACACACGGATATTTGTTGTCCGGACATGAACGCTAATGATCCGAAATACTTTATTACCTTTATTGACGATTATTCACGATACATGTACATCTACTTACTTCGTTCCAAAGACGAGGCTTTTGATGCCTTTAAATTGTTTAAGGCTGAAGTAGAGAAACAATGTGGTAAGCACATTAAAATTGTGAGATCAGATAGAGGTGGTGAGTACTATGGTAGATATACTGAGGATGGACAAGCACCTGGTCCTTTTGCTAAATTCTTTCAAGAGCATGGGATTGTTGCCCAATACACTATGCCCGGTTCTCCGGATCAGAATGGTGTAGCCGAAATAAGGAATCGGACATTAATTGAAATGGTGCGTAGTATGAGAAGTAATATTAAACTTCCTTCATTTTTGTGGGTTGATGCACTAAAGACGGCTGCGTATATATTAAATCGGGTTCCTTCCAAGGCCGTCTCAAAGACGCCTTTTGAGTTATTCAAAGGTTGGAAACCGAGTTTGCAACATATACGCGTTTGGGGATGTCCGTCTGAGGTGAGAATTTATAACCCACAAGAAAAGAAACTAGACCCAAGGACTATTAGTGGGCATTTCATTGGATATGCCGAAAAGTCCAAAGGTTATAGGTTCTATTGTCCGTCTCATAGTACCAGGATTGTGGAATCTAGAAATGCAAAATTTCTAGAGAATGACTTAATCAGTGGGAGTACTATAGAAGTTGAACCTGAAAAGGATGAACATGAAGCTTCACCCTCTGTTTTAAGTGACAGGTTGGTTATTGTTCACGGTCCTGAAGATCGACCGCAAGTTCAACAACCAAATACAGAAATTCCACAAAATGTCGATCAAAATAGGGTGGATCATAATGAGGATGAAGTTCACCGTGAGGTTGAACAAATTCCATTAAGAAGATCTATTCGAGAAAGGAGATCGGCTATTCCTGACGACTATGAAGTATATTTACAAGAATCGGATTGCAATGTTGGAGCTGATAATGATCCTATGTCATTTTCACAAGCCATAAGTTCTACAGATTCAAACTTATGGATGGATGCTATGAAAGATGAGATGAACTCTATGGCGTCTAATCGAGTTTGGGATCTCGTCGAGTTGCCTGATGGTGTAAAAACCATCGGATGTAAGTGGGTTTTTAAGACTAAAAGAGACTCACTTGGCAACATCGAGAGACATAAAGCCAGGCTCGTTGCTAAAGGGTTCACTCAAAAGGAAGGAATCGACTACACGGAGACATTTTCTCCTGTATCAAAGAAAGATTCTCTTCGAGTGGTCATGGCATTAGTAGCTCATTTTGACTTAGAGCTACATCAGATGGATGTGAAAACGGTATTTCTTAATGGCAATTTAGAGGAAGAGGTATACATGAAACAACCTGAAGGATTCTCCTCTAAAGATGGTGAGCATTTGGTTTGCAAGCTGAATAAATCCATATATGGTTTGAAACAAGCCTCCCGTCAATGGTATAAGAAGTTCCATGAAGTTATTTCTTCGTTCGGTTTTGAAGAAAATATCATGGACCAATGCATATACCTTAAAGTCAGTGGGAGTAAGATTTGTTTCCTTGTGTTATACGTGGATGACATTTTGCTAGCAACCAATGATAAGGGGTTACTATATGAGGTGAAACAATTTCTTTCAAATAACTTTGATATGAAAGATATGGGCGAGGCATCTTATGTCATTGGCATTAAGATCCATAGAGATAGATCCCGAGGCATTTTAGGCTTGTCTCAGGAGGCCTATATCAACAAAGTGCTTGAAAGATTCAGAATGAAAGATTGTTCACCAAGTGTAGCACCTATTGTGAAAGGTGACCGATTCAAATTTAGACCAAAGTGTCCCAGAATGATTTAGAAAGGGAACAAATGAAAAATGTTCCATATGCTTCAAATTGGGTAGTATTATGTATGCTCAAGTCCTGTACTGGACCGACATTGCATATGCTGTTGGAGTATTAGGCAGATATCAGAGTAACCCAGGTTCTGATCACTGGAAGGCTGCAAAGAAAGTGTTGAGGTACCTTCAGGGTACCAAAGACTACATGCTTATGTATAGACGGACTGATAGTTTTGAAGTGGTGGGGTACTCTGACTCAGACTTTGCTGGCTGCATTGATTCACGAAAATCCACATCAGATATGTGTTTATGCTAGCCGACTGAGCTGTATCCCGGAGGAGTACTAAGCGGACATTGACACCACTTCTACTATGGAGGTCGAGTTCGTTTCTTGTTTTGAGGCTACCTCACATGGTGTATGGTGAAAGGTTTCATATTCGGGCTAAGAGTCGTTGACTCTATTAGTCGGCCAATTCGAATGTATTGTGATAATTCAAATTTGCGGTATTTATGGCTAAGAATAATAAAAGTGGAAGTCGAAGTAAACACATCGACATTAAGTATTTGGCCATAAAAGAGCGTGTTCAAGAAAAGAAAGTGATCATAGAACACATTAGCACTGAATTAATGATTGCTGATCCCTTGACTAAAGGCATGCCACCTAAAGGTTTCAAGGGTCATGTAGTGAATATGGGACTTGGTCCCATAATGTGATACATTTATTTATTGTATTGAAATTTTTCATTTAGTTGGATATTTTCTCATTTTGGATTATGTACGTACATACTTTGGTTATTTATTTTTATTGAGAAATATCATTATATTTTGACCTAGAGTAAACATATGGTTTATTCATTAAGTTAAGTGTGAGTGGTGAGACACCGAGTATATCGTAATACATGGAAGATTAATTCTCGCTCTAGAGAATTCGTCGCTATGATTCGTGTATGAAGTTTCTCTTGCTTAAATGGGCCAAGTGGGAGAATGTTGGATTTTTATAAATAATTAAGTAAATAATATTAATCCTAATATTAATTTCAGTTTTGTAAAAATCCTATTTTGTGGCCCATTTTTTTGGATCAACCCATGACTAAAACTCGCCTTCATTCACTCCCCATTTACAGTATCCACTCCACCATTCTAGTATCACGTTTAACTGCTCTTTGATGGCAAGAGCAGTATATAAGAGAACTATCCTTCATTGATAAAGGTCACCAAATCTACTCTCTCTTAAGCATTCTATACACCATCTAAATTAGTGAGAAATGAGGGTTTGGAACCGAAATCGACTTAAAAAGCATACGGTGTTTTACGGCGACGGGTTTACATCGGAGACGGGTTATATAATCGGGTTTTTAAAGCTGTTCAGGAATCCATAAGCAATGGCTGGAGGTTCTAATTCTCGATCTTAATTTATCGCTTCCGCTTTCAGTTTATTGAATGTTTATTTCAGTAATTTAAACATGCATATTAAGTATAAAGAACTTACACTGTGTAATCTACACAAACTCTCCACTTGCCATTCTTCTTTTGTACCACCACTACGTTGGCTAGCCAGTTAGGGTACATGACTTCTCTTATCATCCCCATGTCCAATAGTTTGTCTACTTCTTCATTAATGATAGCATGTCTTTCAAAGAAAGAAACTTTCTTCTTTTCTCATTGGATGTGCTTATAAGACTCATCTATATTTAGTTTATGTGTAATAATATTGGCATCTATTCCGGTCATATCAAAATGTGACCAGGCAAAACATGAAGATTTACCTTTAAGAAAATTTACTAATTCTCGCCCGATATTATCGGGGACATCGATCCTACCAAGACGTGCCTGTCAGGGTACTCGTGGTCTAAAATTACTTGATCGCTTTCCATTTTGGTTTCTCGCCACATGAGTTGTCCCGACAGTGGTACCGTAATTGCTAGGCGAGGGACTTACCCGCCTTGAAGGCTTCAAAGACTCAAGATAGCATTCCTGGCGATTTATGTTCACCTTTTATGGTTGCTACTCCCATTCTCGTTGGTATTTTGATGCATTGGTGATAGGTGGAGGGTATGGCCCTTACGTTGTGGATCCATGGTCTTCCCAATATGGCATTGTAGGATGAGAGGCAGTCCAGGACTCCGAATCTTTTGTATGAAGATACTCCTTCCACGTATGTGGGTGTATTTCTCCCAAAGGTGTTTCTTGTTTCTCCACTGAATCCCACTAGGACATTAGACTTCTTTATGATTTGGCTTTCATCAATCTTCATTGCTTTAAGGACATCAAGCATGATCAGGTTTATCGAATCGCCTCCATCTACCAGGATTCTCATGACACGTGCAAATCCTATTTGCATGGTGATCACCAGTCGTCATGGTGGAGGTCCGGAATGCCCCGCATATCGTTGTCGTCAAAAGTAATTTGAGGTAAATTGATAGGTTTAAAAGGAGATTTCATTTTTGACTCCTCGGCAATTTTCTTTGCAAATTGAGCCGGTCAAAGCCACAAATTTTCGATCCTCCATTGATGAATTTGACTTCATAAATGGGTGGTGCGGGGGGGTAAGTCACGTTGTTGCCTTTCTCGTGTTTTTTTTCTTGTTCCATCATCTTCCCTGTTCTTTGTTGGCATCAAGTCTTTCGTATCCTTTCTTTAGCGGGTAAACCACTTGTCTCCGTAATCCCGTGCATTCTTCCTCGTTGTGTGTCCTATGTCCATGTGAAATTCGCACCACCTGGTGGTGTCCTTCCTTGAGTTGGGGTTGTCTGACTTCTTTGGCCACTTGATAATGTCTCCCATATGGTCAAGTCTCTTGATCACCCCGCAATGTCAACAGAGAAGTTATATTCCTAGACATGTAAGGATAAGTATAGGAGTTACCTCGTTGTTCATGTGTATAGTTGACTTCGATCCGTCAGTCTCGTGTAGGGAGATGGCCTGAACCGCTTCCTCCGTGGTTAGAGCTTTTTCTCGTTGGTTTTGTCATATCCCGAGTTGTTGTCGCATTATCTCGCTTTGTAGCCTTTGTCTTCTTCCAGCCTGATATAGCCCATGGCTAATGCTTGGACATCTTCAAAGGTATGACAGGCTTCATGGTCATTGCATCGTAGAAGTCACCGTCTGTCCAGGGGGTAGCCCTTGCCTGAAAGCTTCAACGGCCGTTCCAACATCACATCTGGGGATTGAAACCTTTTCTTTGTTGAATCTTGTCATGTAGGATCCGATGGATTCTCCAGGCTTTTGTTTAACCCCCGTATGTGTCACCGGATCTCTTTTCTAGTTCCCCTCGCCGCAAACCAACCGATGATTGAAAGAGTTGACCAGTGTCAAAGAAAAGGACTTGATGCTTCCATTTGACAGTTTATGTACCATTGCAGGCAGGTCCGTTCGAGTTGTTCCAAATCCCTTACACATGCGGACTTGACGTAGTTCATCGGGAATTGATGCTTTGCCAAAGATCCTTTGCTTGTAATAGGCAACATGGTTTTGTGGATCTGTGGTTCCATCATAGATTCTCATTGAGGGAATCATAAATTTCTTTGGCAGTCTATTTTTGTTATTTCATCCACAAAGGGTGAATCAAAGATAGCTCTCTGGATTTGCTTCTTCAATTGGGGTAGGAACTCCTGGAATCTTTTCAAATCTCTCGTGAAGTTTTTGGATTTCTCGAGCATAGCCATCATAATGGCCGTGTTAGTCCGATCCGATGAGGTCTCTTCATTTTGGAGTTCTCCCGAGTCCGTTCCTTCTCCCGCTTTGGATTTTGATGGAGTAGGAGTACCAATATTTGAGAAATCAATGTTCCTTATGATTGAGGAGAATGGTGTGCCAGTGACTTTCAACTTTGATCCCGAAGCTTTTTCTCCCACCGTATTTTTAGGCCGGATTCGATTCTTTCAATTTTGCCACTTCGCTTCACTGATCATTTTTTGTTTCAGATTGTTCCATCTCCAACAATCGTTGTTTGGCAAAGAATGCTAATTGTTGCTCAACGCTATCTCCTGCCATCTTTTCTTAGTTTTTTGTGGTATTTGGTTGTGGGCTTTGATTATTTTTGAGTTAGATGCCCCACGGTGGACGCCAATTGTTTTGACAGGCTTTTTACTGATCTAGATTGTCCTGCCAGGGATTTATATGTAGAGTGATCTAACTCAAACAACTCGCCTGATTGGTATAATTAAGTGCAAAATGAACTAATAAACAATGACACAAAGATTTTTATACGTGGAAAAACCCTGGGAATAAGGGAAAAAACCACGGGCACCAAGCCAGGAGTGATTGTTACTATGGTTTTAGATAGCCTGACGAGTATTGTTATATCAAAGTGACATGCGAATATATAGCTTAAGAATACAAAAATATAAGTAAAAGTGAGGGTATATCTGTTGTCCCTTCTAATCTTCTCTTCTTTTCTATTTATAGCCGATCTCTCCCTCCTTCTTATGCCGTTTAGGGTTTCCCCGGTAAATAGGAATGTGCCCTATTTACCCTGAGGTGGTTGCCTCTTTATTAGCCGTTGTTTTGACTGCTTCCTATATTATAGCTTTCTGGAATTGGTCTTCCTTTTTTGTAGGGAACATATATCAACTGCCTATTTGTCGCCTGTAGTGGCCTGGTGCTTTTCCTTTTTAGGCTGTTGGTTATCTTTCGCCTGTCTTTCATCAACTCCTGCTTGGTGCCTATCCGTGTTGAATCAATGCCTGGTTTCAGATGTCTTTTGCCCGGAAGTTGTCCTTGGTCGCTGCCTCTGCCTATATCGTGTCGCAGATAATTTAGGGCCCAACAGTATCCTACAAGTTGAAGCATTTGACCCTTAGCAATTGTGGTAATCTGAAAGAGCTTGTATTTGATGCAGTCAATCTAATATGTTTTTTTTTTCGAAGAGTCCTCAATCTGTTCGTCCGCTCATGGTGTTTAAGATGCTACCCAACCTTGTTGAACTGGACTTTAGTGCGAAAAGTTGCTTATACCCATTTCCTATCTTGAAGCAGTTTTCATGCTTAGCCAAGCAGCTGACGAAGCTTTCTATATGTCCATGTGTCATGTGTGAGTATATAATCTTTACTCTTATTGTGTTTCAGAACCAGAGTATCTTATGTTCACTCACCTTGACCACCATGTATTTCAGCTCGCTGTTCTTCGGTCTCTTCATACGTGCATGCCCAATGTTGCATGAGCTTAAACTACAAGGATGCCGCCTACCTCTTACTCCCAATGTTCTAGATCTGTTTTCTAGGTCTGTTTTGACTTTTAAGGTAAGGCCTGACAGCTGACGCCACTGCGACCCTGATTTTGTGTATTTACTTATGCTGGAACGAACGCAAACCTGTTTGGTGTAGTTTTAGCAATAACCATTGTACTCGACTACTCGTAAAACGTTTGCATGGTGTATTTTAGCAATAACAATTGTTCTCGTAAAATGGAACGGCAGGAGTAATAAAAATAAAGGTACTCACATACTCGTGCCTCTTAAATGCACACTTTTCCGATGAGAAGCTTCCTCCATCCAACTTCTACGACACAACCCTAATACTATAAAAGTATGCTATAGGAAATAACACGCAAAAGTCGAAAATCCAAACCCATAGGTTCCATAAAGTTCCTAACAATGCAAAGATGGTCACCTATGAATTCAACTCGGAAGACTTTAATAGCATTGCATCACAGGTCTTAACGCTTCCTCCGACCTCTCTAGGAATGAATAATAGACGGCCAAAATAAAACAAGCCAAGCTACATGATCTCGTGCATTGCAACTAAGAAAAGCCATTAACACACAAACCTCTCAAAATATTTACCGTGGCTGTTTAATCACGTGTTTAAGTTTGGATATCTAGTGTACTATACTAAACTACTAATGGTCCGATACAATGGCAGTTAAACACGCTAGCAAGGGTTTCCGTAGTCTAAAGACTTGCAGCTCACTACTTGAGGATCAACAGTTCAAGTAAATTGCCGCCTTATATATGTGTCTTCGTGCACAAAGACAGGATCATGGGAAGTTGGAGGGATCTGGGCTTGTCCCATGGCAACACCACCCTCATTCGGCAAGGAAGGACTGCCTACGCTCTTTGAAGATGAAATGGTCAAGAAGTAGAGGATGCTGAGAGTGACACTAGCCAAGGACAAGACAGAGGCCATTGCAAAGACACCGGGTTTGACTACATAGCAGTAGTAATAGCCTAAGTACACGTTTTCTGCTTCATGTTGATCGTTGAGGGCTGCTCCACCTAAAAGTAGGAGGAATGCTACAACAAATGTGAACCTGCAATATCATAAGAACGAGCTTATTTTGAGAATTAAATTGAGGCCAAAGAAATACTGCCAACTACTTAAAAAGAATAAACTGGCAGAAGCTCCGTGATCTTTGACTTAACGTATTTGTAGACAAGGCCGTATGCTCGCGGCTAAAAGGGGTTGGTTATTCTAAGCCAGGATAACACGATTAGTGTAAATTTTGGTTCTAGACACAACTTGTTGCAAAGAAGCCTACAGAATATGGAGGAGACAAGGAGACTGATAACAAAGCAAAAAAGGACGTAATAGCTCTCAGTTTTTGGAAGATCAAAATGGTTCCCATTACTCAATACCCCCACCATCAAAATCATCCGATATTGCAAGTTTTATACGGAGCAGTACAAGATAAATTTCTTGTAGCTCAGCTCCCATCAAACAGAAGCAGTAGCGTATTCAGCAATGTTATGTCAATTGCCTATCACAGATACGGAACAAAAAAAAAGTAGCAGTAGCATATTCAGCAATGTTATGTATGTTGCCTGTCATCCGCCAGCATTCAGTATAGAGTATAGACACTTAACATGGGGCAATCAAAAGTGAATACATAACTGAGCTTGCAACAGTACATCAGATCCAAGTACCTTTCTAAAGAAAGTATGGGATAAATCTTATGAAACCATTTGAGCCGAAGGTCAAAAACCAATTGAAGTCAACGCCTATCCTAGCGCAAGCTCATACACTTAGGGGACCCAAGACTCATCCTTATATTAAACATGAACCTCTAGCATGCGTTTGAACGGCAGTTGGTAGCCGAATTACACTTAAGCTCGATGAGCAAAGACATCCTAAGCTGATAAAATGAGATGCTCTAATTGTATCAAAGATCAAATCCATGTTGATAGACGCATATTATGAAGGGTTTATTTACATCCAGATTCCAGAATGAATTAGTTCATCTAATATGAATCATCCCAAGAGAAAGAAGCACACCTTACTTGGCTAAGGCAATGTAAAACATCAGACACAAAAGTAGTACGGAGTAAGTCACAATATAGAAGAATGGAGTACCAAGATACAATGAAGCAAACTAGGGCAAGAGTCCAGTGAGTAGTTGAAGTATATGGATTCCTTCTGCAGCAGATACAACCACTGGCAAAATTGATGATAATTTGAGCAATCAGAAGCGAGAGTGCTGATGTGATCCCTAGACCATACGCCGGACTTCTTGGGTAAGAACAAACACCAGGTGAAGTTTCATTCACTTGAGAAACCTACAAAATTGACAAAGCATCTGTCAACAACAGTAACAGTAGATATATATTTGGGGACTTAGATGTACAAACAAAGAACTATACTCTAATTCGAACATACGTACTAATCTCTATATGACAGACGTTTGGGTACCTAGGGCTTGCTCGAGATGGGGTTAATTGTTACTAAAGTGATAGAGCTCGAATAAACTAGCAAATTGAGGAAAGTGGAAATAAGGTAGAGAAGGTAATGGTTACTCAATAAGGCAATAAGGGGAGGTTTGGTGGAGGTACTGTTACTAGGGTAATAGAGCTTAAACGAACACGAAAATGGAGGAGAATAATCGTGGTGGAAGATGAAATGAGGAAGAGAGTGTAGCAGTTGCTCAATCAAGGGAGAAATAGTTACTTGCTCCCCCCAAGTAATGTATTACCCTCATATGGGGGTAATGATTCCTCTCTTGCCTCTTGTTCCCACCCGCCACGACCATCACTAACCATCAATCTCCTCCTATTTCTTCTTGTTTAAGCTCTATTACTCCGATAATAATTAATTACATCCATCTCAAGCCAACCCTTGTAAGTACAATAGCACAATGGTTAGACTGAAGAATGGCACTCTTAACACTTTATAATCTTACAAGACCCAAGAGCATAGTCTTGAGTTTTGAAGCTACATATTGGTTGGATAAGTTGTGTTCACAAAGACGAAAATGAATAACTTGCACATCATAATCATATCTTAATTTGAACAGTTAAGGACCAAGATGATAAATGAGACATGGTAAGCCGTAAGCTCTTCAATCGTCCCAAAAGCTTGAATTTTGGGGACCTAGATCTCTTACAAAACATCAATAAATCACTTCAATCTAAAACTGGAAGCTAAAGAGCCCTATTTTTACAAAGAAATCAGTCACAGTTCAATAGCAGCAAAAAATCTACAGAGTCGCAGACTAAATCTTTCCACTTCAAAAAATTTTCTAAACCCATACAATCTTTCCACATCAACAAATACTCGAATTTTAACCTCTACCAACAGGACCAAATTACAACTTGCTCAATATTTCTTCAACAAATAATTCTATTCTCTCTCCACAACAAGTCAACAACCAAGGCTCAACTGTAACTTCCTAAAACACATGGCAACGATACTATAATACAGAAATGGAAAAATCTAAAGTTGACAAGGCATCCGCGAATAAAAGTAACGAAAGAACTATATATGGATAGTTAGAACTTTGATGTACAAACAAAGGGTTTATACTCCAATTCTAACATAAGTACTCTCCTCTACATGACAAACATTTGGATATCTAGGGCTTGCTTGAGATGGGGTTATTGTTACTAAAAAGTCAAGGATGATAGAGTCATACTGTCATAGAGATTGAATAAACTAGCAAACAGAGGAAAGTGGAAAAACGGGTGCCATTACCCATATGGAAATAATGTTTTCCCAATCACCTACTCTCGCTACCACTACTAACCACTAATCTCCTCCTATTTACTTTTTAATTTATAAGCTCTATTACTTTGTTAATAGGTTTAAAATTGTTCCGAAATCCTATCAGAACCCTTCATATACATCATAATCATACATTAATTTGAACAGTCAAGCCCCAACAGCTGAATGAGAGACATGGTAAGCCCTACAATGAATAACTTGCACATCATAATCATATCTAAACAAATCACCCAAAAGATTGGATTTTGGGGACCTAAATCTCTTACAACAAATCAACACACAACTGCAATCTAAAACTGGAAGCTAAAGAGCCCTTCTTTAAAAAAAAACCAGCCACACTTCAATAACAACAACAACAAATTACAGTCACATACTACTAAATCCTTATAAGACTATATGCACAACTAGAGAAAACATCTCAATCCAAACTAATATTTGTCAATGTTCTCTAATATATCTCCAAACCCGAATACACAAGGTAAACAAATGATTGGGACAAACAAAATCCGAAACTTGGGAAAACATTACAAACACCAGTTTCTCTAAATCCATACTAGTCAATATTCTCCTGTTGGGGTTACTTTCCCAACATCTCCAATATCTCACTGCACCAGAATTTAAAAGGTAAACAAATGATTGACTTCCGAAAACATTACAAAATAACAACTTGCTCAATATTTCTACAACAAATCACTATATTATCTCTCCACAACAACAAAGAATCTAACTTTAACTTGTAAAAACATGTCAACATATTACAATACACAAATAAAACCCAAAAACATAAAAAAAAATCACAAAACAAAGAAGATTAATAATAATCACATACCTTAATCCGAGTACCTTCAGCAGCAAAACCCAGAACAACAGAGATTAATCCTAAAAACCCAACTAATAAGCATATTACAAGACCCTTTCTTTCTATCCTCCACATTTTTTTTTAATTTTTTTTTGGGTTTTATCTTACACGCCGCTTTCTTCTAGTTTTCTTCTTATTCTCACGCTAACACGCGCACAAACTGTGAGTACTTTTTTTAGGTGACAGTCAACAGATGTGTGAAAATAATGAGCTTGTTAGCAGCAAAATTAAATATTCCGGAAGTATTTGTTTTTTTAAATTTGAAAAAGAAAGACGCAAGTTACTAAGATAATCAGATTTGTTGTTGAGTTTGTACTTGACTCAATTGAGTATGGCCCCGACACACAGCTCGCACACCATGCTTTACCATCTCTTTTTTGTTGGACACTTAAGAGTTGGAACCCAAACTCTTATTTACCCTTTTTTTATTATTAAGAGAAGGGTCCTATTTTGAACTTAATTTGAATTTATTTTCGTTCAACTCTATTCAGTCCAATCAGTTTAGTTCATCTTTTCGCAAATTAACTCTTACTATAGTTAAACCCAGCTTTATTAAGTTCAGTTCAGTTCAATTGCATTAAATTCGATTTATTTCAACTCTTTTCAGCCGAAAAAAAAAGCCTTATGAGTTATGGTGTGTTTTTTTTACCAACTTTTCTTGACAAATGCAAAATTTGTGTTTCGTTGTTACTTGCTTCAAAAACAAAGCAACATCTAAACTTGTTAACTTCTCTCTCTTCTCTAGAGAGAGCTTTTTTCTCTCTTTTTGAGAGCTTGTTTTTCACACTTCAAAAAAAAAAAAAAAAAAAAAAAAAAAAAAAACTCAAAAATCAATTGATAATCAATTGAATATACAATCTCTGCATCTTCCTTGATTGTTGATTGGGTCTTTGAAGAACCCTAGTTATCTCTGACAGGTTATTCCTGTCACGGGATTTTTTAATCCAAAAATCTATCCCTAATCTATCTTTAATCATTCCATTTCCGTGTCATTAATTGGTCCGTTCTGTTTTGGCCAATTAATTTTCAATTAAAATATAAAAACCCTAAATCTCCCATTGCAGTTATTGGGTAGTGAAGAACCCATTCATCATTTTCCTGACAAGTCCTTTCTTATTCAATAAGAATACCAATCATAAATTTATCTTTTTCGTTTGCAATCATTTTCTACCGTTTTCATTAATTGGTGCATGCGGTTTCTTGAGCTGCTCCCAGAAGTTATTCCAATCAGCTGTTAGCAGCTTCTAACGTGATTGAGGGAACTGAACCGTCAATCAATAGGATTGCATGCATTAGGGTTTGGGAGTCCTTATTTAAGCAGTTAAGGATGGGGAAGTTTGCTCCATCAAAATTCAAATCATTTTTTCCATCTTCTCAATCTAATAAATTAAATCATCATCAATTCACAAATAAAGACACATCATCTGTTCCAATTGAGTTTGAGGCTCAATTTGGCCGCTATGGTAATGAAGGGCGGGGTGTGGATGCTGATGTTCATCAAAATATTTACCATCACCAAATTATCATCAACCACATCAAAATGTTGATTTCAACCCAATGAATCCCTTGCATGCGAACCTGTGGAGGTTCCCTAGGTCTGGGGGGGGGGGTTATAAATGTGGATCCGGCTGAGTTAGGGAAGTCGAGGGAATTTTGGGGGAATTGTTGTTTAGGTTTTCTTGTGGATTATAGACTTTTTGATGATAATTTGGTTAATGATATGATTAGGAAAAAGTGGAGTACTGATGGTAGGATTACTGCTTTCAGAATGGGGGAGATTTATGTCTTTCACTGTGAGAGTGTGTCTGATCTTGAGGGGTTACTGGCGAGGAGCACTGTCACCTTTGACGGTGCATTGATGGTTCTTGCTCAGTGGTACCCAGACACAGTTCCTAGAACTGTCAGGTTTCCTTATGCTGAACTATGGGTGAGGGTTTGTGGGTTACCCTTTGAATGTTTAAATATGCATGTGGCGCATGTGGCGGGTAAACTGTTAAGTCATCATTATCATTTGGAGCCTTTTGAGGTTCTACCTAGGAATGATTATCTTAGGTTGAGGGTTTGTCTTAAGCTGAATGAGCCACTGATGCCAAGGTTTTTCCTGGCCATGGATGCTGGACATTTGTTGTGGGTTCAGTTTAAATATGAAGAGGTTTTCAAATACTGCATAAGGTGTGGTAAGGTTGGGCATAAGGGGTCGCAGTGTAGGGAGAATATTATGACAGTGGTGTCGGCTGTTAATGGAATGATGGATAGGACTGTTGAGCGAGGGTTTGTGGTATTTCAAGCACAAAGCAATCATACTATGTTTAATTTATACCTAAGAGCGACTCCTTCTACTACTAGATATATATCTTCCAGGCTGCATTTAGGGGATAGACGACCTGCATCTGAAAATCAGGGTCGTAATGTAAGGGAAAGGGCAGTGAATTTTGACTTGGGAATCACTCCTGGTGGTCGTGTTTTGCCGGGGATGAGCTTTGCTGTGACTGCACAGCCATTTGCAGGTCCTGTGATCTTTCAAGTGGGGCATGGTGCTGCCCATTTGGGGGAAGAGGGAGGTTTTCAAAACCAGGGAGGTAATGAACAACAACAAAATAATGTGCAGGGTCTTAATCTTGGTCAAGATGTGGTAATGGGTGAAGGTGGGGGGGGGGGAGCATATAAATAACGTTGGTCAGCCAGCTAGTGTTCCTGTGAGTGGTCAAATGGAAGTGAGGGCAGGGAGTGGGGGTGAACTGGGTCAGCAGGGGGGCAGGCCAGGGGAAGGGGGATGGTTACTGGGTGAAGGGAGTAATCTCCATGCTAATACTAATCAAGAGGCTTATTTTAGTGCTGGTGAGGATTTTGAGGGACCTGGGGATCAAAATGCTGGGAACCAGGGCTTTCTGCAGCAGATTCAGGCTTCTGATTCTTATGTCATTTTCGCTGGTTTTGGTCGTCATAGGAGGATTTTGGATCGTGATTTGCGTCTTCAAGAGGCTATCCTGAATCGGGTGGAAAGTGATGTTGAATGGGGTAGGGTGTTGGATGATGACCGTGGTTACAATCAAACTTTTGATCCACCTCTGGGGGGGTATTCCAATTACTTAGCATTATCCAGAGGTAGTGATTGGTGAGAATGTTGAACCTGCTGATGAGGGGGATGTTCATATGGTGTCTGGGATGGTGGGGAATGACCCTGATAATCCAATTGTGCTAAGCTTTGATTCTGAGGTGGAACCTGCTGAGGGGGAGGGTGAGACTGATTCCTATCCAAGTAGTTGGATGATTCAACTAGGGGATGAGAGGACTCCTTCTAATGAGTCATCAGCCTTTCATCATAGTTCTGCTATTAACTTGTTGACTAGCTCTGAGGATATGGCTGAGGTGACTGGGAATGAGGTCACTACAGAAATGGCTGAGGTCACTAGGACTGAGGTTAATACTGAGTTGTGCTTGAATGGTATGCCTCACAATTTGGAGGAGGGAACTGCTACTGATGTTGCTGTTGTTCTTGAGAGTGAGAAGGACGTGGTGCTTACTATTGTCCCTGATGCAATTATTCGTAAGGAAAAGGAACTGGAGGCTGGGTCAGCTTCTATTAAGCCTTTGCAGACGCTTTGGGGTGAGCTGAAAGGCGAGTTGTTGACTAATGCTGCTGCAGATTTGGGTCAGTGTTCAAGGGGAGCTGCTACTGAGCAGTCCAAGGTGTTTAAGTTCTCATCTTATGGGAAACCTTCTGCAAAGATTATTGCTAATATGGATAATGGGAAAGTTTCAAGGAGTATTTCAGATGGTTTTATGGGGCTTGCTGATTGCTATCACCTTTCTGATTTAGAGATGGAACATAGGGAAATGGTGGCTAATGCTAGGAAGCAAAAGTGTTGCACTCTTATTGATGATAGTTTGGTTCCAGATTCTGCTATGGAGTCCATTGATACTGCTAAGGATTATCTCTGTCAGTTGGCCAAGAGGAGATGTGTTGGTGAGGGTCAGCCAAGTTCTCAATCAGTGGGTGTTGGGGGTTTCAGGGTTGCTGTGACGGATATGGAAGTTGAGGTCTCTACTGATTCCTCGTCTACTAGTAATGATACTGGTTTTGCGGAGGTTGGACCTAGGCAACCTCCTGTGTTCCCATGAATGGTCTCACATGGAATTGTAGGGGTCTAAATAATACGCTCGCCCCTACAATTCCAAAAATTAGGGCGTTATTAAGTAATAAGTATTATGACTTTGTTTTTTTAACTGAAACTAAATGTAATGTATGTAGTATTAGTCCCCTGTTTAGGCCTTTTGGTTTTTCTAATAATGTTGGCATAGATGCCAATGGTAGTTCGGGGGGTTTATGGGTCGGATGGAGGACGGAGGCTAAGATGAGCCATATTTTGTCATGTACCAATTTCATCGTTTTATTAGTGGAAAAATGTAATGGGCGTTTATGGTACTTGGTTCTTTTTTATGGTGCTCCTTCCGTTCAATTACGAAGTTCGGTGCTTGACGAGTTGGAAGAATGTATTTCAACATTTGAACATCCCTTTCTAATTATTGGAGACTTTAACCAAGTTGAGTTTGGAGATTATAAGCTAAGTATGAATCCAAGACCAATTTGTGGGGCAATCGATTTCAATATATGGAGAATTCATAATCAATTGGTAGACATACCTTTCAAGGGTCCCCGATATACATGGTGTAATAATCGTAAAGGTTTGAAGCGTGTGTATGAACGAATTGATAGGGCTCTTGGTTCAAAGGAATGGCTTACGATGTTCCCGGATACGAGAATTAAACACTATCCTATTCAAATTTCGGATCATGCTCCTATTGAACTTGACTTGCATCTCACAAAGAACATAAACAAGAAGCCTTATAAACTTGATGCATGGGTTTTCTCCTATGAGGAGTGTTTGTGTATCATTAAGGATGCTTGGCGGTTGCGGGTATGGGGTTCTCCGGCTTTTCAAGTTGCTCGAAAACTGTCGGGTGTACGACAATGTGTACGTCGATGGGCGTTAGATAAACGACATGAATGGAGAGCTAAATGGGACGATTTTCTTGTGGATTTGGAGAAGGGAATGGATGTTGCGGTATGTGAGGGGGATGATTCACTATATACGATGGTAAATGATCAAGTACGTGAGTTCTCAAAGGCTGCGGCGGTGTTTTGGAGACAACGGGCCAAATTGAGATGGGCGGTGGATGGGGATACGTGTACTAAATATTTCTTCAATTGGGTAAAGGGAAGAGCGGGACGTAACTTCATCTTAGGAGTGAAAGATGGTAATGGGGAGTGGATTTATGAGCCAGAATGCATTGGAAAACAGTTTTATGATTCGTTCTTTTCTTTATATAATCTGAGTGCTAATGATGACGATGGTGTTAGGGATCAGCTAATGGATGAGGTTTTGAGAGGTTTTACTAAGTCCGTTACTAATGATGATTGTGATGCACTTAATAGGCCTTTTACTGCTCAAGAAGTGCAACGGCTGTCTTTCAAATGGATGCACTTAAATCTCCGGGTCCTGATGGAATTCCAGCTATTTTCTATCAAAAGTGTTGGCATTTCATTAAAAAGGATGTGACAACTGCGGTCCTATCGATTCTTAACTCGGGGATGGTCCTCAAGGAACAAAATAGGGCATTTATCACATTGGTTCCGAAATGTGATAATCCAGAAAAAGTTGGGGATTATCGCCCGATAAGCTTATGTAATGTCTTCATGCGTATTGTTACAAAATGCATCACTAATAGGATGGCTAAGGTAATGGGTTATTTGGTAGGGGATTTCCAAAATGCTTTTATCCCGGGAAGGCAGATCGCTGATAATATTCTATTGGCAAACGAAGCTATTCATAAAATTAACTCACACAAGAAAGGGAAATCTGGGCGATTTGCGTTTAAGGCGGATATGAGTAAGGCCTATGATCGTGTGCGTTGGGATTTCTTAAGAGCGGTTCTTTATAAAGTTGGAATGCCTGACCGCCTCGTTACTCTTATCATGAACTGTGTCATGACGGTTTCTTATCAGGTGCTGTTTAATGGTGCTCCACTAAAGTTATTCCAACCACAATGTGGTTTAAGGCAGGGTGATCCGCTGTCACCATTTCTTTTCGTCTTATGTATGGAGGCTCTTTCCGGTAATTTACTGCAAGCACAAGGTGATGGCTCTTTAAAAGGAATTAGCTTATGCCGTGGGGAGGATGCATTGTCTCATTTGTTTTTTGCGGATGATGTGATCTTCTTTTTACATGATCGAAATAATTCAGTAAGGACTTTGCGTGTCATCTTGAAGAAGTATTGTAAGGTCTCAGGTGATGAATGAAGACAAGTCTGACATTCTTTTTAGCCCAAGTACCACTCTTGCAAAAGCTCGTGGAGGAATGCGTACCCTTAAAATAAAGGGTAATAAAGGCTTGGGTAAATATCTTGGATTACCAACTGAAGTCCAAGAATCAAAACGGGAGCTCTTTAAAGGGATTATTGATATTGTAATGAAGCGAATCTCCTCATGGAATGAGATTTTTTTATCACAAGCGGGTAGGCTCACCCTAATATCATCCGTCTTATCCAACATTTCGATTTTCTTTCTATCGGTATTCAAAATACCGGTAAGTGTGACTAATAAGGTGAATTCATTATTGTCACATTTTTGGTGGGCGGGTGGTAAATTAGGGAGACCTATCCATTGGTGTAGCAAAAAATTCCTAAGCTTACCAAAAAGTGAGGGAGGACTTGGTATACGGAATATTGAGTGTCTAAACCAGGCTATGTTAGGAAAGCGGGCGTGGAGGATTGTTTCCGGGGAACGCTCCTACTTTTCACGCGTTTTTCGTCGAAAACTATTGCCTTATGATGAGGTGGGAGTTTCGATGATGATCCAACATGGAGGCAACTTATCATGGGGGCACGAAGTGTGTTACATGGCCTACAATTTGTTCGTGATCATATTGGGTGGAAACCTGGCTGGGAGTCCGAGTTAAACATATGGACTAATAAGTGGGTTAATGGGAGGTGTCCGGAGCCTAGTGAGTGGTTGCTAGGAATAGATCATGTTGCTCTTAGAAATTTTAAGGTAAAGGATCTACGGTTAGCAGGCCGTCACGGTACTGATATGAGGTGGAATGAAGATTTAATCAATTATGTTTTGGAGGAGGAAAGTGCTAATGCGGTCCTAGCACAGCCAATTTGCAGCTCTCAGGTGATTGATGATGTCTATTGACTACATAATAGTGATGGTATTTATAGTGTGAAGAGTGGTTATGGGACTCTTTTAGGTAAGTATATGGACCGCCAAGGGACACGTAAGGATATGGAAAGGATAAATGAAGTAGGTCGACGGTTTTGTAAACGTACTCTATGGAGGTTACCAGGACCGCAGTCATGGAAAATTCTCCTTTGGCGAATCATTTCCGATTCTCTCTCTGTGGCAAGTAGCTTTATACGACGGAATATTGGGGTGGATCCACAATGTAAATTTTGTAGGGGAGGTACGACGGCCATGGAAACAATGGAACATCAATTTCGGGACTGTCTTGTGTCCCGGAAATTATGGGCTTCATGTGATCTTGGAATTCAAACTGAAAATGATTCGATTATTAATATTGGAACATGGGTCATTGATTAGGTGGCTTATTTGGAAAATTTGGATGGTATGAAGGACCGCCTAATTCTGTTTTTAGCAATGTTTTGGTGCATCTGGGGTGTTCGTAACCGGATACTGTTTCAAGGTCTTGATTTTCATCCTAGCATGTTCTTCAAGCTATGGACGCAAGTAGTGAGCTTAGCGATAAGCGCTATTGAGGATGGTAAAAAAGGGTCATGTAACACATCGGGGGAACCAAGTTTTATTGAGAGTGAACGGAGTGAATGGGTTCGAGAAAGTAACCCGGTGTGTGTTGTAGGCATGATCAGATTTTGTGATGTCGTACGGGTGATGGTTGATGCGGGATGGAAGGGGAATAATAATGCGGGGATTGGTTGGATTGCTCTGTCTAGCACTGGGGAGAGGTTGTTTTGGATAAGCAAAGGGTAAGAGCAGAGTCGGCACTATAAGCTGAGGGTCTTGGGGTGTTATTGGTGCTTCTATGGGCTAGAGAAAGGGGAATCCGTCATTTGGAAATTTCATCGGATTGCCTTTCGTTGGTTCGCCAATTGACAAGGATGGAGACGACACATCATCTTCTCAGGGCTATTTTGGACGATATTAATGCTTGTTTTTCTTTTTTCCATTGCTTAGCTTTCAGTTTTATCCCACGCACTTTTAATTCTGTTGCACATAGCCTTGCTTGTAAGGCTATGGTTAGATAGGTTCAATCTTCTTTTACAGCCGCCAAAAAAAAAAAAATGTTCGTTGTTACTTGTTAGCAACTAGTTTAGATCCGGTACAAATGTGGTTTTTTTAGATTGTAAATAGGTAACAAAATTTACATTTAGCAATTGAACTTTATATTTAATATACGTGATTAATTTTCGCATTACGTTTTTTTACTCAATACAGTACTCTTTGCACCAAACGTTCCATTTGTTTGCCCTTTACTAAAAAAACAGTAAACCTAATTCTTTCTCCCTTCTCTCTAATATTGAAACCTTAACCATTTTTAACCACATAAAAATATTCTTCAATTATGAACGATTATTCAAGTGACGAACAGGTAATTAATTTGTTAATTTTATATTACTTATTAATTTGAATATTTTTTATGATTTAGTTTCTTTTTGAATTAGGCGGATTAATTGGAAACTTAATCGTGTACTATATCCCTTTAAATCTTTAATCATGTACTATGGAATATTAATTGGAAATTTTAATTAGTTAATGGGATTATATTAAACTTAAATGGAAAAAAACAATTAAACAAAGATGGGATAGAGACTATGGTGATTGAATTTCTGTAATTTTTTGTATAAAAAAGTCAGCGTAGTGCACAAACGGTTATGGTTACGGTAAGGGTGCACAGACGGCAAGGCTGGGACGGCGACGGCGGCGAGGATGAGACGGTAGCAAGGTTGGGTCGCCGACGAGGGTGGGTCTCCGGCAAGATTAGGTCGTCATTGAGGGTGCACAGACGGTCATTGTTTCGTTTATTTTTTTTCCTTTTCTTCTCATCGTACTACTGTACGATATTGCATTTTTTTTAATTCAACAATGTACGTAAAATTGCAAGGCTGGGCTCCAAACACCAGTCATATGAATTGCACGGTTGCACCGTTGTTGATGAGGGGAATAGCACTGATCTGTGTACTGCGTTGATATGAATTGATATTTTGATTTAGAGAGAAAACATGAGAGAGAGAGGGGGGGTTAGAGAGGGAAAATGGAAGAGGAAATGAGAGGGGTAAAATTGTCAACAGTGTACTGCGTCGAGTAAAATGTGTACTACGAAAATCAAGACCCTTAATATATAGTATACAATTATTAATAATTAGTATTAAGATGTAAAAATTACATTTGATGGGGCATATTCTGCACCGCTGACCAAGTCAACATATTGAGCAAGGTCAAAGGTATCCACAGCAAAGTCAACGACTTAGACAGCCTAGCCGATACAATCCATCGGCCTGTCACCTGGGTCTCGGCCAGGTGACTAGCCAGCCGAGACACATATCCGCGTACTCATATCCAAGACCCTCGGCGAGCCTCCCACAGGTCCATCGGCCGAGGGTACAACGGTCTTTCCACCTAATGAGCCACTTGGCCACTTGGCCACTACGTGACAAAAGGTGAATGCCTATAAATACTCCTCAACCTTCATTGAGGAAAGGATCCAAAAATTGACCTAATAACCACTATTCATCTGGTAATATCTTCCTTATCTCTCTACAATACACTCTTAGCCAAGTAACAACAACTTACCTCTCTAAGTTTACTGACTTGAGCGTCGGAGTGAGTACGCTCGCCAAAGCCGAGCCCTCAGTTTGTTCATCGTTTCAGGAGACCGCAGGAAGGATTCTAGCCAGGACATCATTCTACTAGCCACGAGTGGTATCAAATATCTGCTCTGGATTTACACCCGGAACAATTGGCGCCGTCTGTGGGGAGATTAGACACTAAAAGCTAGTCACATTCATTCCCAAACAACAAAAACAAAAACACAAGAAAAACCCACCCCAAGAGCTAAGAAGATGTCAAAACAACAAATAGTCGTGACCGACGAAGCCGAACTACACCAGGATGATACATTTCACCATTCTCGAGTATTGCAACCCTCCACCGGCGAGTAATCCAACCGAATTGAATGCCGATAATACCGGACACACCGCCGCCCGTCAACCACGTCACCATCATGGGACATGTTGTTGACGTAGCAAAATTGAAAACGCTCCTGGACCTAATTGGGAGTACGCCAACTCAAGCCGTCACGCCGACAGGAGCGGCGGAGACCGTCCAAGAAACCAGGGCCCAAAACGTGACTCCGAGAAACTTGAACGGAGCACTGGGAGAAGCTGACCTCATCAAGACGCCGGAGGAGCCCAAGGTGGTTGTGGTAAACATAAGTCCTTCTCGCACTCGGGAGAGGACAGCGTCGCCGCAACACCTACGAGGCACACCCCGGAGGAACCAAAGAAGCCCGACTCAGGAGAGTCGGAGAAGAAGCCCAAGTCGCAGAAGGAGTCCTTCCCGCTACGAGGAGAGGAGCCGGACCAGGAATGCAAGGAGTCGGTCGCCGCGTGTCATCCGACACGTGGTCAAGCAGCCACTCAGTGATTATGTCCTTAACACCGCCGTGCCAACCAAGCTGAAATTGCCGGCATTTACATACAAAGGAGATAGCGACCCAACCGACCACGCTGAGGCCTTCGAGTCTTACATGTCGGTGTGGGAACAGCCCGACGAGGTCTGGTGCCGAGTTTTCCCGACAACTCTGCATGGGATGGCTCAGAATTGGTACAAGGGACTCCCCGAGGGTTCGATATACTGTTTCGCCGACTTAAAGGACGCGTTCTTAGCCCAGTACTCTTGCAACAAGAGGAGGGCCGTGGAGACATCGGACCTCTTGACTATCAAGCAGGAAGAGGGCGAGTCTCTGCGGAGCTATGTGAAAAGGTTCGACGGCAGGGTACAGCAGATTCGGGAGATCAACCCCGAATTGGCGGCTTTCGCGCTAATGAAGGGCCTCCCGGAGGGGAACTTAAAAGACGAGCTCATCAAGCACGGGGGCCTGGGCCTAGACGCCGCGAGGAAGATGGCCGATCAGGCCATCAAGGTGGAAGATTACCACAAGACCTGGGTAGGCCCCAACGAAGCCGAGCCCTCAGAGAAGAAAAGCCGCCGGGATGACAATCCGGATGAGAGACGCCGCGACACCAACAGTCGCGGTCTCGATGAGAAACGCCGTGACAAAAACAGTCACGGTCCGATAGATCCGCCAAGAAGCGTGACTCGACGGCGCCGGGGATTCGGGATGTTTTACCAAAGACATTACCATGACAAGACCCTCTCGTCGCAACGGCCGCCTGTGCTCGCCCGAGCGAGAAGCGAGGGCCGTGGGGAACGGCCTCCCAAGCCAAAAGGCGACGGTGACGCGAACCAAGATCGCGAGTACCACTTGGTTGCGCGCCACCACCTCATCGACAATCCGCCGCACCAAGAATGCCATTGAAGAGCTAATCCGAAAGGGGTGCCTCGACAAGTATGTGGCCAAAGGCCAGAAGACTGACGCCAGCGGCTCAGATAAGAAATCCGTTTTTCAACGGATAGGAGTTATCCACGTAGTCATCGGAGGTAACGAGAACGGTGGGTCGGCTCATGGGCACAAAAGGCACCTGAACGAGCCGTATCGTGCCATCAACTTTGTGCCCAACACAATGACCCCGCCTCCATCATTCCCGATATGACTATTGGAGGGAAAGACTACGAGGGAATCATCGCCCCTCACAAATGACTACCGGTAGTCAACCCGGACATATCCAACCACCTGGTAAAGAGGTGTCTGATTGACACAGGCGCCTACACGAACATCATGTTCAGGGAGTGCTTTAACAGTCTCGGCCTTAGACTCAAGGACTTGAGCCCTTGCACCCATCCACTGTACAGCTTCTCCGGGGCTGGCCTGGTACCCCTGGGTTCAATCAGACTCCCGGTGATGTTCGGCGAGGGGAATGCGGCCAAGAATGTCCTAGCCGAGTTCGTCGTCATCAACGGCTCATCCGCCTACAACGCCCGATAGGCCGAGTTACTCCGAGCGATGCCGACGCAGTGATGTCCATCCGGCCCCGACACTAATGTATGTCTCGACCGGGGAAGCGCATAAGCTCGTCTCCAAAGACGAGAAGGACGAGGTGGTCAACATCCGATATCCGCGAGGATGCAACATGCAATCCCTCAAAGTGGCGAAGCGATCGAGAAGGGGAAAAGCTCATCCTCACAACCAAAGGGCGACCTTATGGATGCAACCGACGGCTGACGGGGGAAGAGCGCCTCTAATGAGGCATTAGGAAACTGATAAACCTTTTGTAGCGCCGAGGTGCCCAAAACAAAAAAGGGGCACCCCGACGCATGTTAATATCGAATGTAAAAACGACCAAGTCCTTCATCAAAATGTTCATTCTTTTTCAGGCTAGACGCCATCAAGAAGCCGACGCCGTCTCATACTGTCGATTCGACAAGAGCGGCAGTCGTTGAAAGAAGCCGACGCCGTCTCATACTGTCGATTCGACAAGAGCGGCAGTCGTTGAAAGAAGCCGACGCCGTCTCATACTGTCGATTCGACAAGAGCGGCAAATGTTGAAAGAAGCCGACGCCGTCTCATACTGTCGATTCGACAAGAGCGGCAGTCGTTGAAAGAAGCCGACGCCGTCTCATACTGTCGATTCGACAAGAGCGGCAGCGTTGAAAGAAGCCGACGTCGTCCTCATATCGTCGATTCGACAAGAGCGCAATCGTTATAAAGAATGAAGCCGACGCCGTCTCATATCAAGTCGATTCGACAAGAGCGCGGCGTTATAAAGAATGAAGCCGACGCCGACTCACACTGTCGATTGGATAAGAGCGGCAGTCGTTGTGAAAACGACGACGCCGACTCACACTGTCGATTGGACAAGAGCGGTGGTCCACATGAAGAAATGTAGTGCTGTGGCAGTCACCCCAAATAGTAGACGCTTCGGCAGTCACTTAAAGTGGTAGACGCCGCGTAACACACTATCCGACGCTACCACACTCACATAGACAAGAGCGGTGGTCACCATGAAGAAATGTAGTGCTTTATGGCCACCCCAAATAGTAGACGCTTTGGCAAATCACTTAAAGTGGTAGACGCCGCAGAACACACTATCCGACGCCGACTCTCACTGTCAGACCGACAAGAGCGGCGCTCTCCATCGAGCGTACACATCATGACGGCGCGCGCCAGCTGATAAACAGTCAAAATTCCTTAAAAACGTTAACAGTTGAGATACACACTCTAAACCGCCTCGGCCGAAGCCAAATCGGAAACAAAAAGAGACGCTCAATTAATAACGTAAGGGGGCAACTCAGACAAAAGCGAGAAAAGACCTCGGCTAAGCCGGCAGGCAAAAAAAAAAAAAAAAAAAAAAAAAAAAAAAAAATTATTATGGAAAAGACCTCGGCATACCGAAGGCAAAAGAAACGAACTCTTATTAATAATAACAGTTTACAGGCGAAGAGAAAGAAGACGACGGCCGTCCCCATTGGGATAAACCAAAACACAACCTATCAAAATTGTACAAAATACAAGGAAAGAAAGGCAAAAATTACAATTAAGTCATTTGAAGCGCCAAAGGATGGCAGAGGGAAAAGGCTTGACAATTAGCTCCCGGATAGCTGAAACAGATCTGCTGTAAACTTGTTCTCCTCAAGCAGCCCACGATGTTAGTGAGGAGCTGAAGCTATCTGAGACGCCGGGCAACCCGCCTCCCCATGCCTATCGCTGCTCACCATCAGCAGCGGTAGCCGCATCCTCTTCAATGAGCAACCCAGCAGCTTTCCTAGCAGCCTCAGCTTCGGCCTCGGCCTCATCAGCCGCCCTCATCCTCTCAGCTTCCTCAGTGGCCGCCTTAGCCTTCTCAGCAAGAGCAGCCTTCTCCGCGGCCGCCTCCTTCTCAATCTTCGCCCTCGCCGCCTCCTGGGCCTTCTCCGCCATGGCTTTCTCTTTAGCCGCGAGCCTATCATCAAGCAAAATATACTTGTCCCACGGAAAGGAACCATCAAGAGGGAAGAGCTCCCCGATCACTTCCCTAGCGGCTCCCTCGGCCAAGTCCCTAAATCGGCGCACAAAGTTGGGAAGCATGACGGTTTGGAGCATCTCAATGTCCACCTCTTTCTGCTTGATGATGGCCTCTCTGCCCCGAATCACCTTCGCCTGGGCCTTAAACAGGTCCCTGGATTCGTCCCTCTGCTGGAGATAGAGGTCGGCACGCCCCGAACCTTCTCCAAGCAGCCTTCGCAGCCTTCTTCACGCCGCAGCCTCGCCTTGGCTCTCTCGCAAGAAGGACCTCCTTTTCAGCGTCCTCCCTGAGTTTTCTCTCAGCCAAGAGCGCCTTCTCAGCATCTCCCCTAAGCTTCCGCTCATTGAGGAGATCCAGCTTCGCCGACGCAGCCACCTTCTTAGTGGCGTTACGCTCAGAAACAGCCCGAGCTACGGCTCTCTCCTGCTCCACGAGACGAGCACCGGTAATCACGTTCCACCTCGCCAGCTCCCTAATCAGCCTCGTGCCTTCCTCCATAAGCTGGGAGACGGAAACCTTCTGGGATGAAGGGACGGTGGTGACAATTTGGGATGAAGGGTTGACGGAGGCGCCTTGATCGCCAACCTGCGCAGAGGTCCCTCCGCCCGCCGCCAACGAGAGCGAAGCCGGCACTGGGCGATCTACAAAAATTTAACATAGGCATCAGTATCTACATGTATCGATGTGTCGAAAAACAAGTCAGCAGGGGCACCTAATGACCCGACTAGATTTGAGCCACAGGATAGATAGGTACCTTGCTTGGCCTTCTTGGCCGGAGGAGACTTTTCCTTGCCAGCAGCGGAGGCTGCCCCTTTCCTCTTACGGATAAGGGAAGATTCCTCCTCATCGGAGTCCCCATCAAGAATATCAACAACCTCCACCGCCTTCTTCTTAGGAGGAGGGATAGGAGTTCGAGCCGTGTCGACACGATCGCCGCCGCCGAAGGTACAGCTTCTCCGCGTCCGACGCACTACACCACCGACGACCTCGCCCGAGCCTCCTCCACGCTCAAGCCCTTCACCGTTGTTCCATAAGGTCACTCGGCGACTTCCTCAAGGGTCGTGGGTGAAGCCTTGGGATGTAGGTTAGCAACGGTTCCATCTTTGTGCAGCCCCATTCTCCGAAGAAGATCCTCAGACAAGTCCTTTCCAAAGTGATCTGCGGAAGAAACAAACCAAGAGTTAAGTAGAGGAAATAAACCGTAATTCGAGGAGCAAGAGCATTAAGAGCGGCGATGGGCCTCACACCGACCCCACTCACCCTGTGCTAGGGCCG
Source organism: Silene latifolia (assembly GCF_048544455.1). Lineage (NCBI taxonomy): Eukaryota > Viridiplantae > Streptophyta > Magnoliopsida > Caryophyllales > Caryophyllaceae > Silene > Silene latifolia. The sequence goes on along the minus strand of NC_133530.1, from coordinate 29,421,844 downwards.
GTATGAGGCCCACGTGGCAGAGCGGCTCATCCTGAAGGATGGTCTCAAGGTCTGGGAATCCATCTTTTCGGTACCCCACTCTTGTCCACCTCAAAGAGCCTCATTGCCAGCCTCTCATCCTCTTGGAGATAGACACTGCTGGCATCCATTTTGAGCTTCTTCCGGGAAACCCATCTATCGTGCTCCGCTTGGGTCTCACACCGCAAGTTAACTCGGTGCTGGAAAAAGCAGGGCAGCGGATAGTCATCCGGCACCTTAACATACACCCACCGGCCTTGCCAGTCCTTGCAAGAAGGAAGTTTGTTGACAGAGACATAACCCGCTCCACCTCCACACCGTACCATCCGACGCGCCGTAAAAATGGTTTGAGATGGTGAAGCCGGCGGAATAAATTCACCGTTGGGGCCTCTCCTTTGAAGAGACAGAGCCAGACAAAGCCGATTATGGTCCTCATAGCCAACGGGTGCAGTTGTGCAACGGCAACGTTCATGGCTCTAATAATGGCCATAACGTACCCATTCAGCGGAAACCGGAGCCCATACTCCAAATGGTGCATATACACGCCGGTATGGCCCGGTGGAGGGCAACAGACGGCTTCGACCCTCCTCGGGGATAACGATTTCGTATCCCCTACCGAAGAAAAAAATGGCCCTCGAAAATTTGTCGCCTGAACAACTGGCGAGCTTATGAGTCCAAGCACGGTCAAGACGAACCTTACAGGCGTTGCCATGATCCATAACGTACTGCCTCCCTTCATCACGACGAGGCCTTTCCACTTCATCACCGAAATCATCACCAAAATCACCATAGGAATCAGAGTCCTCCCATTCCTCAAGAATTTGAGGATCAACTTCAGGAGAAGGAGACCTAGGGCCCCCCGACGCAGGTTTACTAGGTCCGGCATCAGCAGAAGACATTTTCACAACAAATTACTAGCAAGATAAAAAGAATTTGTTCGATTACCTTGAAGAAACACACTCGCCGAATCGAAGATCGAAGACTTGAGGAAGAGAAAGCCCTTGAAAGTTTAGAGAGATGAAGATTTTGGGAGAAAATTTTCGAAAATTTGAGGAAATGAAAGTAATGGCCAAAATCACGGAATAAACTGCCCTATTTATAGGGAAAGGCCCACAAAGAGGGACCAATCAGGGCACAGCCCATGAAGCGTCAACCAATCAGCGAACAGACACGTGTCGGACATGCAACCACGGAATGTCAATCGTTGCAACAGTTAAATGTCAATCAATACTACAGTGACCAAGCGTATTCAACACGCCCGTTCACATCTATTCGCCTGTTCATCTCCCTCAGCAAATTCCTAAGTACCCGCTCTCCGCCGGCCACACGATCGACCAAGCCAGGAAGCACCGGCCGGGGGCAATCAAAAACAACCAGCACTCTCAGCCCTGGTCTCGGCCGGCATCATCATTCTTTCCCACATCGGATACCCTTTACGCATCCGTGTGGAGGGGGGATATGGTAGGCCTACGAATGATCAAGCCGATGCATCAGAAGAAGCCGACGCAGAAAATTTTTGCAAAATACTTGCGCAGAATATACGCTCAACATACATCGGAGCCCATGCCACGGCATAGACTACGCTGGGGGCAAATTGATGGGGCATATTCTGCACCGCTGACCAAGTCAACATATTGAGCAAGGTCAAAGGTATCCACAGCAAAGTCAACGACTTAGACAGCCTAGCCGATACAATCCATCGGCCTGTCACCTGGGTCTCGGCCAGGTGACTAGCCAGCCGAGACACATATCCGCGTACTCATATCCAAGACCCTCGGCGAGCCTCCCACAGGTCCATCGGCCGAGGGTACAACGGTCTTTCCACCTAATGAGCCACTTGGCCACTTGGCCACTACGTGACAAAAGGTGAATGCCTATAAATACTCCTCAACCTTCATTGAGGAAAGGATCCAAAAATTGACCTAATAACCACTATTCATCTGGTAATATCTTCCTTATCTCTCTACAATACACTCTTAGCCAAGTAACAACAACTTACCTCTCTAAGTTTACTGACTTGAGCGTCGGAGTGAGTACGCTCGGCCAAAGCCGAGCCCTCAGTTTGTTCATCGTTTCAGGAGACCGCAGGAAGGATTCTAGCCAGGACATCATTCTACTAGCCACGAGTGGTATCAAATATCTGCTCTGGATTTACACCCGGAACAACATTAATTTATATGATAATCCAAAATAATTGTTAGAATAAATTTCTCTACAAAGAATGACCGATAAGAGTTGCAGAATATATGTAAAGCCCAACATTTATTAGAACGTCCAAAAATGTTAGCCCCAATTGTAGGATAATAATTTGAACGGAAAAATCTCTAGATCCACTTATTTCTGTAGTAGATAGGGGATTAATCAGGCTTCCTAAACAAACCCGACCTCGAGACTCTCATTTGTATGCACTTACGATCTAGGATCTAAGGATCGTTGCCCGATATCCATACCCATTTGTTTATCTCAGACCCTACTTGAAAAGGTGAATAGGTTTGCATAACATAAAATGGGTTCACTGTCACCCAAACTTGAACGTAAGTTTACAATTTCGTTCCCTTTCAATTTTTTTTTGCTTCACCCCTCTTTCTTATCCTACTTATTACTCTACCAAAAAAAACTAGTCTTAAAAGAAAAGGAAAGTTCGACGCAAGAATTCTCTGAAAATAGAGGTACTAGTACTACAAATCTACAATATGCATCACAGTACGAACTCGCACTAATCAATTATAAAAGCTGATCGTATATATATAGACATACTTGACTTAAGGAACGTAGCACTCAGATTTTTCTCTCTCTAGAAAATAGAGAGCTAATTCTCTCCCTGGAGAGCATCAACTTTATCTTTTTAGCTTTCATCATTCCTACTCTAATCTCTAATTACCCTTTTCTCTTCCCCAAATTGCATCTTCTTTTTTCCTGGAATCGTCTAAAATCCTAATCTTACCTATTACCCAAATCTGCCTGCAGCTATTCTATAAAAATAGGCATTAATTTAGAATTGGGGGCATTTATTGGAGCTCGAAACCCTAATTTGTCTGTCAGAAATTCTCTTGCAGTGGATTTTATTCTCAAATCCTTCCATATTCCTCCTCATCATTAACTTCAGTTTGTATTAATTGGTAGCTCATTTAATTTGTTCAGCTCGAGGCTCTCTTTTATTGCTCATTGGTGATTAGTGGATGCTGAGTTGAAACGACGCTGAGTTTTTCCTGAGCTCAGGCGTCTTTCTAGGTGGCCTTCATCCACTATTTAAACCGTGTCCATGGCTGTTGGAGTCTCTCATTCTTATTCATCTTCTCACTTTATAAATCTTCTAAATCCCAAAAAGAAAACTCGTCACAAATTCCCTCATCAAAACTCTGGTACTTATAAGCATTTTAAGGGTACTCTCTCCACTGTTCCAGTACAAAAGGTAATGGATTCTGGCTATATTTTGGGTGGGTCAGTTCAGGGTTTGCATGAGAATGGAGCTGAGGGACCTGCTAACTTGAATGGTCATCATCAGAATCATTCTTCTGCTGAGTTCAATCCCATGAACCCACTACATGCTAATATTTGGAGATTCCCAAGATCAGGTGGGGTGATCAATGTGGACCCATCTGAGCTGGGTCAGTCTAGAGAATTTTGGAGCTGCTGTGTGTTGGGATTTCTGGTGGACTATCGTCTTTTTGAAGCGGACTTACTCAATGATGTTATTAGGAAAAAGTGGACCACTAAGGGGACTATCACTGCCTTTCGTATGGGGGAAGTCTATGTCTTCCACTGTGCTGAAGCTGAGGACATGGAGGGCCTGTTGAAAAGAACTACAGCAACTATTGATGGAGCTGTGATGGTTTTCTCAAAGTGGTTTCGTGATACAGTGCCACGCACTGTTAGATTCCCTTATGCTGAAGTTTGGGTGCGAGTATGTGGGCTCCCCTTTGAATATCTGACAATGCAGGTAGCACACATTGCTGGTAAGCTACTGAGCAACAATTATCATGTTGAATCTTTTCATTTAGTGCCTGATAATGACTTTTTAAGGGTAAAGGTTCAAATTCAACTAAATGAACCTTTAATGCCTGGGTTTTTCTTGGCTATGGAAGGGGGGTACTTACTATGGATCCAGTTTCGATATGAGGAAGTATTTAAATACTGTATTAAGTGTGGAAAAATTGGTCACAAAGGAGCACAGTGTAGGGAAACCATTATGACGGTGGTTTCTGGGATTAATGGGATGCTGGACAGGTCAGTTGAAAATGGTTTCCCGGTTTTTCAGGCTAGCAGCACACATACAATGTTCAATTTGGATTTAAGAGCAACTCCTTCCACAACAAAATTTATGTCCTCTAAGGTCAGGCTAGGGACTGCCAGGGGGAATACCAGGAGGAGGAGACGATGGGAGTCTTCTGAGAGGGCGGTGGATTTTGATTTAGGAATCACACCTGGTGGGCGTGTTATGCCAGGGATGGCTTTTGCTGTCACTGCACAACCTTTTGCAGGTCCAGTGATTTTTCAGGTTGGAAATGGTAAAGGAGTTCAGGGTATGGGGATGGGACATGAGAATCATGTTGTTGGGGATGGAGGTCCTAATGGTCCAAACCTTGGTGCTGCTATTCCCACTGAAGGGGGGGCAGCTGGCATCAGAGGTCAGGGAGATGTGGTTATGGCTGAGGCATATGAGGGGGAAGGAGGGCAAAATCAGGGACAAGGTCAACTTAACCAAGTGCAGGATGTTGAGATGGGAAATGGTAATTTAGCAATACCTGGGGCAGGGGGCTGGTTAGAGGAGGATGAGCCCAACAACGAAGTCTTTCATAGTGCAGGTGAGGAGCTGGAAGTTCAGGGTGAACCAAACTTCCTTCAACAAGGAGTTCTGGATCAAGTTCAGGGTGAGGATCCTTATATCTTATATACAAATCATAACAGCCTTATTGGAGCTTTAGATCGTGATCAGAGGAATCAAGCTGCTATTCTGAGCAGGATTGAGGATGATTTGGGCTGGGCACATATGGAGGATGAGCACAGAGGATATAATCAAACTTTTGACCCACCTATGGAGGGTTGGCCCACTGTTTACCATTATGCGGATGGGTCCACCAGACATGTAGGGATGGGGTCAGGTCAAGGGGAAAGGAATGGGGAGGAAAATACTGAGATGATGATTGAGGCTTTAGCTGTTGATAATGAAGAGCTGGTTGGAGTGGAGGCTGAAAACAATACAGGAAGGGGGGTTAATACTACAGCTGCTGACAACTTGAATGTTGCTGAAGACAATTCCAATGATGCCCCCTCACAGACTGGGGATATGCTAGCATCTGAATCCCTTGCATCAGAGTTCTATTCTGATGGCAGGGATGAGGAGGAGATAATTGTCATCTCTTCTGATGACACAGCAGAAGTTAATACTGAACTCCAACTTGCTTTGAGGAGTGTTTCTGAGTTGGGGCATCATAACACGGTTTCTGAGGAGCATACAGGGGATGATATGCAACAAAGACAAGCTCACACCTCTCTTTTCTCACAAGCTATTGCTAACAAAGGTAAGGAGCTGGACGAAGGCTCATCAAATTTAATCCCATGGGAGTTACTTATGCAGGTTGAAGCTGGCAAAATTGACAACAAGAGAAAAGGTGAAAGTTCTGTGAGGAATGCAGCAGTGCAGTTGTTTGATATTCCTGAATCAGGGGCCAAAGCCAGATTGATTGCTGCCCTACCTGTTGGAAACTCTTCTGATGGATGCCTGGGTTTGATGGATGCTTACCATGTTTCTGATATGGGAGAGGATTGCAAGCAGGAAATCAGGGGGGCAAGAAAGAGAAAATGCTGTACAGATGCTGGGGATTATATCATTCCTGAATCAGCAAAGAAATCTGTGGAGGAGGCTAAGGAGTATCTGCGCAAGATGGCGAAGAGAAGGTGTTGGTCACCTGCAAACACTGTGGAAGAACAGAAGCAGCCCACGTGGGGATTCAGAGTTAATGTTGAAGACGTAGTGATGGTGGAGTCAAGTGATTCCTCACTCCCATCTGTGAATGGAGGGAGATTTGATCCGGATGATGATGGCTTTGCGGAGGTTGGGCCTTCACAACCTCCTCACTCACCATGATGGGACTTGTATGGAATTGTAGGGGTCTCAATAACACGCTCGCCCCTACAATTCCAAAAATAAGAGCGTTGGTAGGTACTAAGTATTATGATTTTCTGTTTTTAGTTGAAACTAAATGTAATGTTAGTAGGGTTTCTCCGTTGTTTAGGTCTTTTGGTTTTGATAAGTCTTTTGGGGTTGATGCGGTGGGAGCATCGGGAGGACTTTGGGTGGGATGGAGGAAGGAAGCTCGGATGTCGGTTGTCAAGACTTGTAATCATTTTATTATCCTCCTGGTTAAAAAGTATAATGGTTTAGACTGGTACCTCGTGCTCTTCTATGGTGCGCCTTGTGTGAGTTTGCGTGCTTCGGTTTTGCACGAGGTGGAGAAATGGCTTGAGTCTTGTAAGGCCCCCTTCCTAATGGTAGGGGATTTTAATCAAGTTGAGTACCGATGTGACAAATTAAGCCTGAGTCAAAGGGCTATAGGAGGGGCGGATGATTTTAACTTATGGAAAATTCGTAATGAACTCTTGGATATACCTTTCAAAGGACCACGTTTCACGTGGTGCAATAATCGTAAGGGTGAGAAGCGAGTTTATGAGCGAATTGATAAGGCCTATGGATCAAAGGATTGGTTTACTCTTTTCCCCAATACTGGTATCAAACATTACCCAATCCAAATCTCGGACCATGCACCTATTGAAGTGGATCTGAACCTTGTGGATGCAAAAGGAAGTAGACCATATAAACTTGACGCCTGGGTTTTAGATCATGAGGAGTGTAGGGAAAAGATTCGGAATGAGTGGAGGACAATTGTCAGAGGATCACCGGCATACCAAGTGAATAGGAAACTAGCTAGAATAAGGACGTGTGCTAAACACTGGGCTCTGGATAAACGTGCTGAATGGCGCATGAAATGGGAAGATTTTGATAAAAAATTGGAGAAGGGGATGTCCTTAGCCATTGCTGGAAATGGGGATGAGGAATATTCTATAGTGAATGAGGAGGTGACGGAGTTTGCAAGGGCAGCGACGGCTTTCTGGAAGCAAAGAGCGAAGGCTAAATGGATGGTTGATGGAGATACATGCACCAAATACTTCTTTAATTGGGTTAAAGGCCGGGCAGGCAGAAATCACATTCATGGAATCAAAGGATCGGATGGAAATTGGTATTATGATATGGATCACATTCGAAATGAATTCCAGAATACTTTCATGGATCTTTTTCTATCATCTAGTGGAAATGTGGAGTGGCGAGACCACTCTGCATTCGAGGACTTGCTTCAGCCTCTTGAGCTTTCGCTATCTCAAGATGATATGGATCGCCTCTGTAGGCCTTTTACAACCAAGGAGGTACGCATTGCGGTTTTTCAAATGGGTGCACTCAAAGCTCCGGGTCCTGATGGTATTCCTGCTGTTTTCTTCCAAAGGTGCTGGTCTATGGTCAAAGGTGATGTTACGAAGGTCGTTCATGTCTGCCTTAAATTCAGGCAGGTGCTCCGGAACTCAATAGGACTTTCATCACCCTTATTCCGAAGAAAGAGAGCCCGGAAGGAGTCTCGGACTATCGACCTATTAGCCTCTGTAATGTAACGATGAGGATTGTGACAAAATGTATTGCTAACCGCTTGGCAAGGGTGATGGGCTCACTGATTAGTGAATCTCAGAACGCTTTTCTCCCAGGCAGAAACATTAGTGATAATATCCTCGTGGCTCATGAAGCCATTAATAAGATAACAACGCACCGGTATGGACGACAAGCTCTATGTGCTTTTAAAGCGGATATGAGTAAGGCATATGACCGGGTTCGATGGGATTTCTTGGAGGCGGTCTTGGTAAAGTATGGCTTTCCTCAATCTTTGGTTACGCTTATGATGAATTGTGTTACTTCGGTGAGCTATGAAATTTTGATAAATGGGATCCCACTTCCACAATTCAAACCTCAGTGCGGTCTTCGACAAGGTGATCCCTTATCCCCTTACTTGTTTATTCTATGTATGGAAGTCCTATCCAGAAATATTGCACGTGCAAATGAGCTACGACTGATACATGGAATTCAACTAGTTAGGGATGTGCGACCTATTACACACCTCTTTTTTGCGGATGATTCAATTTTCTTTTTCAAGGATAAAGAGGAAACTGTAACTCACCTGGTGCAAATTATTAATGATTACTGCAAAGCGTCTGGGCAACAAATAAATGTGGAAAAATCGGGAATTCTATTTAGTCAAAACACCACTCTGCTTAAGGCCCAGACGATTATGAAAGCCTTCAGTATCAAGAAGAATAATGGAATTGGGAAATACCTTGGGATTCCTGCGGAATTTAAAGAGTCTAAGCAAGGGATCTTTGCAGCCCTTATTGATCATGTCACTAGACGAGTTTCTTCGTGGAATGGAATTTTTCTATCACCAGCTGGACGTCTTACCCCGATCTCACTCGGTTCTATCCAATCTCTCAAACTACTTTCTATCGGTCTTCGAGTTCCTAAGTGTGGCAAAAAGATTAACTCTATTTTGACACAATTTTGGTGGGCGGGATGTAAATTGGGGAATAAACTTCACCGGTGTAGTAAAATTTCCTAAGTCTGCCGAATAGTGCGGGTGGTCTTGGTATTCGGAATGTTCAATGTCTTAACCAAGCTCTGTTAGCCAAGCATGGATGGCGACTTGTTTCTCGTGAGAACTCTTTGTTTTGCAGGATTTTCCGACAAAAGATTTTTGGGACACAAGTTTTCCAGCATGGGCTATACCCCATCAGAGGCTCTGGATGCTCTTGGGGTGTATGTAGTATCTTATATGGGCTATCCTTTGTACTGGAGAATATCGGTTGGAAGCCTGGAATCGCCTCGAACTTAAACGTGTGGTCGGAAAGATGGGTTGGGGGAGAAAGGCCGAACCCGTAAATGAATGGTCAGCTCAATACCAGCCATCTTGCTATCTTACAGGTTAAAGATCTGATACTACCTGATGGTTCCTGGAATGAAGGCGTCATCAAGAGCCTTTTCACGGATGAGTGGACTATGCGAATCCTGGCTGTACCGCGTTGTGAAGTAAGAATCAGGGATAACATTTTTTGGCCTCACACGACGTCGGGTATCTTCACGGTAAAGAGTGCCTATGGATTAATTTTCGAGGAGTTTATGATCAGGGCAGGAACTGCCAAAGACAAAAGTAGAGTAAATGACCGAAGCCGACTTTTCTCGTTTTAAAATACTTTGAAGCTGCCAATTCCACAAATGTGGAAGATTCTCCTATGGAAAATTATCACAAATGTTTTACCGACAGGACATGAATTCTACAAGCGAAGCATTGACGTGGACCCGTCATGCGGCATGTGTGACAGCGATCAAAGGACATTGGAAACGCCCGAACATCTTTTTCGAGATTGCAACTTTTCAAGTAGAATCTGGGCATTCGCGTAGAAGGAACTGAGGGCGTCTCTATCGCTGACTGGATTTGTAATTGGATCCGATATCTAGCCAAAAGAGAGGAAGGAATCTATCAGGTGATGCCCTTCGTGGCTACATTATGGGCATTATGGACTATGCGCAACAGGATCAAATTTCAAAATCAGGAAATCAACCCGCACATTATCATCAATATGATATATCGGGCCATCCGGGAACGAGTGAGCATTCTGAAGAGGTCTCTTGACAAAAAAACGGAAAGAAGTAACAGGGGACCGGATGAGGAAAGGACAATTCAAGAGGAATCTTTGGCTATTAGGGATGGGCATCCTGTGTGTATTCTCGGTAAGCCAAGCGGATGTGCTGTGATACGGGTGAAGGTTGATGCTAGCTGGAACAGGAATTTTGAGGCGGCCTTTGGATGGATTGCCTATGATAATATGGGGAGTGAACTGGGGCGGAGACAGGTGCACACGAAAGCAGAATCGGCTTTACAGGCTGAAGCCATGGGGGTCCGAGATATTATTCTGTGGGCGCAAGAGTGGAGACATCTTCATCTGGACATTTCTTCGGATTGCTTGCAGCTTATAAATCAACTGGCAGGTGCTGACAAGGATGACCATAGGATTATGGGCATTCTTGAGGACATTCGTGCTTCCTATAGTTTTTTTCATTGTTTATGTTTTAATTTTATCCCGAGGCGGTTAAATGGCATTGCGCATAATCTTGCAAAGCAAGCCATGAAACTGTGAAAACCTTATTTACAGCTGTCAAAAAAAAAAAAAAAGTATATATATAGACATCAATCGCTGACATTTCGTTAATATCAATTACAGAATTCTTGAAATACAAATAAAAGGCATTAGAAATACATGCTCTTTTGTTTCTACCATTCCGAAGATACATTACAAAGTTACAAGATGGAATACAAATAAATAAAATTACAATTACACACATAAAGTAAAGAACATGAAACAATGATGATCGATCATTTGATCAAGCACCAAAGTTGTTACGAGGTATATCATGATCTTTACGGCGACGTGCACACATAAGAGTTGCATAGGAACTCAAAGTGAAGAACATTGTTATGACGCACCAAATTGCTGCTCCCAGGAATAACGTCTCGTTCGCCATCAAGCACTCCTCTTTCCTACCGCTGGTGATTCTGTCGTTTTTACTGACTAATAAGCTTTTATCGTTGAATATTGCTGAGGATACTAGCCCAGTAAACGTTATTACGAACGATATCCTGCATCGTTTAGGCAAAAGTTTAAAATTTAAATTGATGGTTTCAAATTGAATTACGACTAGCAATATCTAGAATTGTATATAAATAACAATTTAAACGCAACGTTAGTTCATACGAATTCAATCTCTGTTACATAAACTATCCAAGGCTTGCTAGTCAAAATCCTAAGTGGATTATATCTTAAAACAAAAGTTTAATACGACGTATAATCTACCAAATATTTATCGATCTATCATCAATATTGGAACATTGAGTTCACATCTAATAAAGTTGGCTTCCTAAATCCTTAGTCGATAATATCTTTAAACAAAAGTTGTAGCGATTAATTACTGTTAGAATGTGACTCGTATGTCGCATTGGTATGTCGGAGTTTGATTATGGTGAGACTAAGGAAGAAAAAAGGAGCAACAATATGGGAGGAGAGTCGCGTGTGTCTATGCGGGTCGCAGTAATATCTGTTGCCTTATGCTAATTTTGTGCGTATGTCAGGCATTAATTTATGGGAATTGCTTTGACTTTGTTTCTACGTGACAATTACCATAACAATTGGTCTCCCTTGTGACGGGTTACCATTTGTGGCGGATATTTTGTGAGTTAAAATGGTAACAAAATGGGTTAGTGGAGAAAGGGGACCACATGAATAATGTTGCAGAGAGAGAAAAAGTGGGTACTTTGTAAGATAAAATGGTATCCGTCACTTAAGAGTGACGGATATGTGCCGTCACAAACAAGAATTTGTGTTACCATAATATGGTAAAGATAGTGGGCCCTCCACTTTCCTAGTCCTAGTTGTAGCCCACGTCATGTGTTTAGGCGTTAAATTTTTTCTTTAGCTTAGTTTAAGTAAGTTTGTTTATTATTTTATTTCCTAATTGTATTAGTCTTTGTTAGGGTAACTTAATATATAAACTCTACCCTAACCTAGCTATTCTTTAAGGAGAGATTTGTGAGGCAAACACATTGAGAGTTTTAAGAGGCAGATCTAGAAAAACTTTGTGCTCATCTTTTGTAATCTGTAATTCTCCCGACATAGTGAATTATTCTCCCTCGCCCTGGTGGATGTAGTTATCGCATTGATAGTGAACCACGTTAAATATTGTGTGTCTTTTATTTTTGCATCTACTCCGTATCGCTTCCGCACAACAATTGGCACCAGAGCTTAGGTTTTTTGGATCCAGGGAGGAGAAGATGGCAACTGACACTATAAGGATTGAGAAGTTCGACGGGAGGAATAGTTTTGCACTATGGCAGATAAAGATGACGGTTTTGCTAAAGGAGCGGTGCATCTGGAAACCCTTGACGCCGGGTTTCTCCACGAAGGTGACGAAGACTGAAGCTTCGGCTGCAGGTGCTGAATCTGGGGTGACTGAGACGAAAGATCCTGCCTTGTTAACAATGGAGGAGAGGGCTCATTCATCGATCTTGTTGAGTTTGTCAGACGCTCAGCCGATGAGTCGACTGCAATGGGGTTATGGCTGAAATTGGAGAGTTTGTACATGACAAAGTCGCTCACCAATAAGTTGTTGTTGAAACAACGTCTGTTCTCTTTCAAGATGCAGATAGGTATGTCACTTCGTGATCATCTAGACAAATATAATACTATATTACTAGATCTGCGTAATATAGATGTTAAGATTGAGGATGAAGATGCTGCTTTAATTCTGCTGGTTTCTTTACCTGCGTCGTATGAGAATTTTGTGGATAAGAAACATTGACCCTAGAGGAAGTGAAGTCAACACTTTGCACTAGGGAGTTGCGACAAAAAGCAACTGTTGACTTAGAAAACGGATCAGGGGCAGGTTTAGTTGTTGATAATACTAAAAAGGGTGGAGTTCGGAAGAAAAAGGCTAAGGCTAATATTCCAGACACCAATACTGCTGATAATTCATTTATCTCATATCTATGTAAGAACCCGCATAAAAGACCTAGTTGTCCTAAGTTGAAAGCTAAGTCTAATGCGGCCGTAGTTCAAAGTAAGAATTTGAGTACGATTAGGCGGACTATGCACTTGTGGTTGATTCTGTTCGTCTCCGTTGATCGTTGGATTCTAGATTCGGGGTGTTCTTATCATATGTGTCCACACAAGCATTGGTTTAATACTTATGAGTCCTTTAATGAGGGTCGCGTTGTTGTTGGTAACAATGCTACTTGTGAGGTAGTGGGTATTGGGTCAATCAAGGTGAAGACGACTGAGGGTAAGAAGTGTACTTTGACTAATGTGAGACATGTTCCAGCTTTAGGGAAGAATCTTATATCACTTGGTTTATTAAGTGATTTAGGATATGAGTTCCAGAGTAAAGGGGAGATTTTGTCTGTCACGAAGGGTTCTAGTTTGGTGCTGAAAGGTGTCAAACAAAATTCCTTGTATGTATTGCAAGGTGAAACACTGACTAATTTTGCAAGTTGTGCATCCGTAAATCACAAGAAGAAGACTAAGGTTTGGCATAAGCGGCTTGGTCGTATGGGTGATAGAGGGATACAACAATTGTGCAAGAGGGATCTTCTTGACGGTGTCAAGGTGAGTAACCTTGAGTTTAATGAGCAACGTGTGTTTGGTAAGAAACACATATTTAAATTTAGGAAGAGTGTTCATAAAACAAAAGAAGTCCCTGACCCTTCGGGGTGCTGAGCTTAAGGTGGAGCATCCTTGAGCGGCCCGGTCCAGGGCTAAATGGATGCAGGCCTAGTCCAGGGCTTATTGGACGGCAGACCCAGTCCAGGGTATATTGGATGGTTATAGACTCAAGGTGGAGTCTATGGTGTTCTAGTGTGAGAGCTCAATTTGCTAGAACATGGCAGATATAAGTCTACTTGAGTGACTTGTATAGTGGTCGAGTGATTTGGAAGTCGTTTGCTAAATGCGACTGTCCGAGTCAAGGTGGAGAATTGTTAGAATGTGACTCGTATGTCGCATTGGTATGTCGGAATTTGATTATGGTGAGACTAAGGAAGAAAAGAGGAGCAACAATATGGGAGGAGAGTCGCGTGTGTCTATGCGGGTCGTAGTAATATCTGTTGCCTTATGCTAATTTTGTGCGTATGTCAGGCATTAATTTATGGGAATTGCTTTGACTTTGTTTCTACGTGACAATTACCATAATATGGTAAAGATAGTGGGCCCTCCACTTTCCTAGTCCTAGTTGTAGCCGACGTCATGTGTTTAGGCGTTAAATTTTTTCTTTAGCTTAGTTTAAGTAAGTTTGTTTATTATTTTATTTCCTAATTGTATTAGTCTTTGTTAGGGTAGCTTAATATATAAACTCTACCCTAACCTAGTTATTCTTTAAGAAGAGATTTGTGAGGCAAACACATTGAGAGTTTTAAGAGGCAGATCTAGAAAAACTCTGTGCTCATCTTTTGTAATCTGTAATTCTCCCGACATATTGAATTATTCTCCCTCGCCCTGGTGGATGTAGCTATCGCATTGATAGTGAACCACGTTAAATCTTGTGTGTCTTTTATTTTTGCATCTACTCCGTATCGCTTCCGCACAACAATTACAATATAAACCGAGATAAGCATAAAGCCAAGGTCATCGTATGGCATAGAGAATAACACTTCTTTGGCGATGTCTAAGTCTAGTGGTTAAGGGCCTAAGACAGACCTCCTTGTAGCTTATTTAACATGGAAAAGGTAGATACGAATATTCCAGGAATAATACAACCAAAATGTTACTCCAATAGGCAACATCATATCAAACATATGCCCAAAAAGAAAAAAAAAAGGTTTTACTCTACGTAGAGATAAAATTACCGAAATTATATGGGACTTTTTAAATTTCCTACCTATTTTATGGGACTTTTTAAATTTCCGTCTACGCTTTTAAATTTCCGTCTACATTTTACCCAATCGATTCCTACCTATTTTATGGGACTTTTTAAATTTCCGTCTACGTTTTACTCCGGGATTGAGGGTGACTTGGCTCGATTTGGTGGGGCCACAGTGGCGAGAAACAACAGATTTATTGGGTTGCTTGGGATAAGTTGTGTAGTACTAAACAGGATGGTGGTCTGGGATTCCGTCATTTTGAGACGTTTAATCTCGCCATGTTGACAAAGCAATTGTGGAGATTATATAATCGACCTCCGTCCTTGGTTTCACGCCTGCTTGCAGCTCGGTATTACCCCTCGGGAGACATCTTACATGCGTGAGTTGGGCATCACCCATCGTTTGTTTGGAGAAGCCTTATGGATGCTTTCACGGTCTTTCGGAGTGGGAGTAGATGGCTCATTGGGGATGGTCGAAACACCAGGTTTTGGCATGACCAGTGGAGCATCTCGGAAGCGGGACCGCGTTTACTTTCGCCCATCTCAGGTTTGCGTAATAGCGTTGTTGCGGATTGGTTTTTGGATGACCCGATAAGGTGGAATGAGGATCTGCTCCAGCAACATTTGTATGAGTTTGAGGTCCGCGATATTCTCCGAATACCTCTTTGTTCAACTCATGAGTGTGATAGGCTAGTTTGGAATAATACCAAAACCGGTTTGTATACAGTGAAGTCTCGCTACCATTTTATTCGCAGGTTGCAGGAGAGGAGTCGTGATAGGGGAACTTCAAGTGATAGGTCTAAGTTATGGCTGAAAATATGGCGCCTCAAGCTTCCCCCGAAAATTAAAAATTTTGTATGGCGAGTGTGCAAAGGGGTATTACCTTGCGGGGGCAATGTGCAAAAAAATGGTTAAGGATGCCGATCCGACATGTAAGCGATGCCATATTTCTGTTGAAAGTGAAACCCATGCCTTATTAGATTGTTCTTTTGCTCGGCAAGTTTGGGAGGTTGCGGGTGTGGATGAGGTGGTTGACACGGAGTGGAATGGGGCGAGAATGGTGGATTTGGTGGACCATTTCATCATGAATGAACGAGGTGAGAACGTGAGTAAGCTTATGGTCCTCTTATGGGCTATTTGGAATGGTCGTAATGAGGAGTATCACGGGGAAGTGAGGACGGTACCTCAACGGGTTGTGGAGCGAGCTTTGAGTTATTGGAATGCTTGGTTGGATGCACAGACGGAACGTGGTGAAGGTGTGGTACGAGCTAGGGGCGAGAGTGTGAGGTGGGTGCTTCCGGGGATAGAGGAGTGGAAGCTTAATGTTGATGCGGGTCTGTTTGGTGATATGGGTTGTGGCCTCGGAATGGTTGTGCGGGATCATGAAGGTAAGGTGGAAAGGGTCGGGGTCCAACAAGTACGGGATGTATGGGATCCGGATATTGCTGAGGCAAAAGCGGCGGAATTTGGCCTAAGCGCAGCGTTGCAAATGGGGTTAGCTAATGTGGTGCTCGAATCGGATTCCGCTACCTTGATCACCATGTTGAAGTCGAAAAGTGTCCCGGCAAACTATTTTGGTAGAATTGGAAATGTTACTCTAGAGCTAGCTAATGCTTTTACTTGTATTCGTTTTAATTTTGTTCGTATGGAGGGTAATGGTGTGGCTCATAGTATGGCTCATCTAATGCCAGTCGATTACTCGACTAGGTTTTGGGTGGGTTCGCTTCCTGAGCATATCGTGACTCTTGTGGACTTGGATGCTGCTTTCTTAATTTCTTAATATTAATATTACTATCTTTACACCTCAAAAAAAAAAATACCAAAATTAAAGTGAACTTCTTTTCATACTTATATATAGGTCTTCACAAATTCTCATTTATGATAGACAAAATCCGTCACTTTGAAGAGAAGTGAAAGAAAGGGGAAAATGGGGGGATAAGTGGGGAGGACTGTGAGAGGTCTCTATGCTGAGATCGTCACAAGCAAGACTCTTTGGTATGTCTTTTATAATGTAGCACTAATGTGAGTTTTAGTAACTTTGTGGTATAAAAACACATCTTAGTTCCGCTAAAAAAAAAACAATAAAAAGTGACTTTTTTTTGTTTTTAAATGAGACACAATTCAAGTACAATATAGGAAGGAAGAGAAATAGAACCCGTTAACCTATTATCACGACTCACGACGGCTCAATCTTAATCACTAGACTAATAACTCTTCGGTATAAAAAATGGTAAATGACACAGTAAATAAGTACTCCGTACTTGGTAATGACTAATGATAAAATGGTCCCTAATTGTAGTCAATAATTACAAGAACAAGTGTGACCATTAAACAAGTGGTCTGGCTCAAAGTTAACAATACAATAATCAACCTGTCATTTATTTAAGACTTGATAATGGACCTTGTAATTATGGACAAGAAAATCAACGTCAAATTAAATGACGATAACTCGATACACAAATCAATGTATATATATAAAAGAGGCTTTTTTCAGGCATTCTGAGAGACTCCAACTATTCTAAAACACTAAAATAAATCTATATCTATATCTATATCTATCTATCTAAGTTTTATAAAATACGTATAACAATTAACAAAGGATATACAATAATAAATAAATAATTTAAATCTAAACAAACTCAAATCAAACTAAAAGATAAAGTTTGTAATATAGGCCATAATAAACGTCAAAATTAACAATCGTCAAAAATAACACTGCTTAGATTAGTGCGCTAAATAAGTCTCATATTTGTACCAAACAAAAAGTCTAATATGACTCAAATACTTCTATAACACCGGCTAAAATATTATATATACTCAATGCTCTTGCTTAATCATAAACTATTGGACTTCTTTCTATTGTTTTGTACCAACTTTTTTTGGTTTGTTCATGTCGTATTACATTGATTGGCGATTTCTTTCTTTGTTTTTCTTTTCTTTTCGCAACACGATTACGATTTCATACAATAATACTCATCTTATTACGTATGAATGTGATTGAATTCTTCTTATTTACCTTCAAACGTTACACACTACGTAATTCAATATACTCCTTTATTTTATTTGCCTATGATATGTATGCTTATTAAATAAACTTCGTCGGTATCGCAGGATATAATATGAAGATTGAAATAGGAGGTTCAATTTTAGGAGCTTTAACCGAAAGGAGGACCGAGCTTGGGTTCGTCTCCAAACTACAATTTCTTTGGTGTTTTTATATTTTAGTATGCTTTTTAGTTTTTTCGTTGAGATTAGTTGTTTACGCTTTAATTCAAAATCTAATTTGTCACCATTGGTATTTTTTTTGCAGGAAAATTTTACCCGTTTTACTTCTATGATTGTATTTTAACAGGAGTATTATGTTAATGAATAATGATGACTATAATTTCTAATGATGACTATAATTTTCTACTACATTCCATTATTTAATACGGTATGCAGCTCTTCCCTGGCAAATAAAAGGTTGTACCCTCTCAACACATAGGTTGACTATGGAAAGTGCTTGCCATATATAGGTAAACGATTGATCGAGATACCTAAAATAGAATAGGTAAACAAATGACCAGGACGGAGGGAGTATATGATTAACAGACGATAAAGCATATCTACTCTATATTAACAGACGAGGACCATGAGGTTCTCCATGCATAATCCCGTACGAGTATTGCTTAATTAATTCTCAAACATTATGTAGTCTATTATTGTGAACACAGCATGATGAATGAGAACTTTTTGAGTGTTTACAGATAGTCCAAGTTAAAATTTAAGAATGATTTTCGAGCAATGTAATGAATATCATAGTTCTTTTCTTATTTGATCGATTTCAATAATTGTAACAATACCAATTATGCATAGACGATTTACTTTCTAACAACACAAAAGGATTCTTAAAGTAAAATAAACCTTCCAACGGCTTCTACACAAAAGAAATATCCGATGTATGTTACTTTTTCTCTATTGTGTTTGAAAATTTGTTATTAGAGTTGTTTATCATAGAAATTCGTTTATGAGACTTACATATTGACCGTGGTTTCGGTAATGTGCGGCAAATTCAGACTTAAAATAAGTGGTTTTGCATCTAATTTTAGTTTTGGATTGGATTTAGATTAAAGAAACGGAGTAGTAAAAATTCTACAAGTATAAATTTACATTTGTGCAGCTAGAACTAATTAGGCTTCCACGAGGGTAAATAATTATGATATGTCATGGTAACCAACTAACCAGGTAATAATTCACAAAGAATCCACTATCATTCCATACTACTGATGCGATTAATTGATAGGTATTTATATCCCTAGCACTTGAAGGTTAACAAATAAATGAGACACTCATAAATAAAATAGGTCAACAAATAACCAGAAAAGAACACTAATTATACTAATTATTCATGACCTATTAATATCGAGTAAAAACTTTAGTCGTAATTTGATCTGGATGAAGGTAATAGACAAGTATCAAGTATCTTCATAAAGTCTAAAAGAAAACATAATTTTCATGTTGTTTTCTATCAACCAAACAATATCCCACTGTATTATGTAAGATTAGTAGAATCTATTTGAGTGTTTGCATATATTTACCAAACAATTCTTAACAAATTTGTAAGGACTTTTTTTTTTTGAAAGTAAATTTGTAAGGACTTTAAGTAAAGGCAAATATTTCTTTTTATTAATATCACTTCACAAAATAACTCTTATTCAACTAAATTCAGTTCAGCTCAACTTCATTCAGTTCTGTATAGTTTAGCTTCGTTTCATTCAGTTAAGCTCAGCTTCATTTAGTTTAGATTAGCTTTTTTCAACCAATCTAGGGCCTAGCTCTTACTTGAGCTACGTTCATTTAGTTGAACTCATCTTTTCACAAATTAACTCTTATTTTAAGCTATATTCAGTACAGAGTATAAAGATTCACTTTGCCCCCAAAATAATAATAAAATGATCAAGATACACGGTAAGAGTGATCATTTAATAACTGAGATACCATCTCTTTAAGTTCAGAAATTAAAATTTTGCAAATTCTATCCGATCAAGGTGATAAAGTTATTTGTAGAACTGTCACCAAACTTATGTAAATTTTATCCGATCAAGATGATAGAGTTATATTGGTATATATAAAAGCTAAAATGATAAGAATTTTAAAACAATTGTAGACCACTCAAACGAGTTGGATGGGTCGGCTGCTGAGGTGATTCATACATGTTAAACTCGAATACGGGTCAGACTACAAAATTTAATTACCACATGACTTTGATGCAAGGTTTGCTAGACCACTCAAACGGGCTGGATGGGTCGGCTGGTCAGGCGGTTCACACATGTTAAACTCGAATATGGGTCAGACTAAATATGGGTAGGCTTATACGGGTCACGGGTCGAAAAAGTTACATTTTCCAGATGCAAAAAAAAACTACATTTGTACAAACTCACGGTTCATACATGTTAAACTCATTAATTATTTATTCTACGAAGAAAAACTTATATTTTCCAGATGTAAAAAAAACTACATTTGTACAAGCTCACTTACAAACAGAACACTATTTAGTTACTCGTGCATAACGATTATAACTTTTATATACACAAATCATAACAAAAAAAACCTTAATTTGTTTGTATATACTCATATTCTTAAAAAATTATTTCAATGTATTTGTATATACTCATATTCTCACGAGAAAACTAATGTTAAGAAAGTAAGCATAGCTTCTCAATTGCGAAGATACAATTAGAGACGGATCAATATTATAACCCGTACAACGTACGGGCACAAAATCTAGTTCTCATTGAAGACATGACATATCCGTCACAAGCTGAAGACGGATACCATTTTATCTCACAATGTACCCACTTTTTCTCTCTCTGCAACACTATTCATGTGGTCCCCTTTCTCCACTAACCCATTTTGTTACCATTTTATCTCACAAAATATCCGTCACAAATAATAACCCGTCACAAGGGAGACCAATTGAACTCGATAAGGGTGACTTATTTTCTGGGTCGTCTATTAACAAGTTTAAAAAGTTCTAAGAACCAAAAACCGTACTTCGTGAAATACAAACTACGGAGTATAATAATAATAAAACTTCGAGGTAAGAGTCGTAAGACTATATAAATAGGATTCATCAGCTTATAGAGCAGGAAACTGAGTATAGAAAGAAAGTAGAAGTAGAGGAGGGAGAGAAATAAACATACCATGATAAAATGAAGAGGATAAATGAAATAATCCCACAAAAATTGCAAGGAAACTTTCGACCGCAACAAAAGCAAGCAGTACCAGAAGTTATAAGTATTTGATGAATAAGAATGAAAAGAGTAGCAATTATTGCAATTGCAAACGCTGCAGTACTGCTTGGATATATGCATACTCCTTGCTTATCTACGCTTACATCTTCAACCTACCCAAAAGACGGGTTAGGATAAGGATATGACTGCGTATATTCGACACGAGATTTATTAAGAATGGTACTAAGTGTACCTTAATTCTTTTGACATAAGCGAGGAAACTAAGGCCTGCTGCTGCTAATCCAAAAAGTAAAGCCAACAAAGGAACCGCTGCTCTTTTTCTTCCTTCCATTTATTTTGTCTTTTCTAACGTTTGTTTATTTGTCAATAATTATTGAGATTTTAGTAAGAGCTTGGGTTGTTATTAAAGGGTCGTGGCCAGTTGGTGCTACATGGGTCCCTAACTCATACCGTATGTACATCCAATTAACATCAATTAACAATTTAACATTATACAATACTTAAGAATAAATTATTAATTATATCCACACTTAGTCCACTTTTTTAAACTTACTCCCACGTCAATTTTTTTTTTAAATTACACCCAAATTAAGAGCTTGGGTTATAATTTGCACCCAATGCCATTTTGGGGAAAAAACTTTATGAAATGACGAAATTGCCCCCGCATGTGTAACTCTTTGTATTCATGACTCTTCATTTACTTTCCCTTTTACACCTCTTTCACCTTATTTCTCCCAAATACTTCTCCCAAATATTTCCCCATAAAAATTCCCTAAAATTTCTGTCATAATTTAAATTAAACCTTAATTATCATAAAGGGCTTCCAATAATGCATAAATGAACCTAGCCCAATCATCAAATGCATTATCTCTTGCCAATGCCGAGTTCACCCAATCAACAATTTCTTTAACAAACCCGATATTCGAGTACAAAATTTCAAAACAATGGAGAATGAGTTACCTTGAGGATGAGAACAAAATGAAGGAAATCAAATTGGGGAAGAGAGAAGGATGAAGAAGGGAATGAATGAGGAGAAAAAACATCTAACCTACATATATAAGCTTACTCAAGGAAGGAAGAAGGGCAAAATCGTCATAAAATAAATGTTTTAACCCAAAAAATTTCAAATTTGACGGAAAAGTGGCTTTAAACCGATATTGGGTGCAATTTATAACCTGAGCTGTTAATTTGGGTGTAATTTATTAAAAAAAATAACGTGGGAGTAAATGTAAAAAAGTGGGTTAAGCGTAGGTGTAATTGATAATTTACTCAATACATAATTAACCACATGCAAGTAAATTGACTTAAATATATTTTTGAAGTCACACGTAAAACAGTTTACATGAGACTTTATCCACAACGATGTGAAATTATATTGAAACCTAATTTGATGTAATCTTAGGTGAAATGTAAACAATTACTCAGATGATAGAAAGAACACCATGTGTAAATAAAAATGTGATTTTATTATTGTGAAATCTTAAGTTACAATTATGTACTTTGTTTGCTTATATACAAAAGTAAATTATTTGTAACTAACTTCCTAACAGATTGGTGTCAGTCTGTCATCCTAACAGCTTATGCTGATGTGGCGTGAGACTTCTGAGAAGATTGTGGAAGGATCTAGAACAACAGGAGCATGATCAGGGAAGCTGATGACTGTGAAGTAGCAGCAGAGGCAACACTGAGGAAGCTGATAATATAAACACCCCCCGCCCCTTCAAGTTAGACTTGAGTGGAGAATCCACAAGTCCTAACTTGACAATGAGATAATGATGCTGCTGTTCACCAAGAGCCTTGGTTAAAACATCTGCTAATTGTTAAGAAGTGGAGACATGAGCAGTTTTAATTAGGCCCGAAGTAATTTGTTCCCTGATATAGTGACAATCTAGTTTGATGTGTTTAGTTCGTTCATGAAAAACTGGTTTCTCTGCAATATGCTATGAAGCCTTATTGTCACAGTGAAGTGTTACTGGTGTAGGAATCAGAATTTGTAATTCTTTAAGCAATTCATGTATCCATACTATTTCAAGAAAAATGCAATACCCTATCAGTGATCTTCCTGTGTATGCACATGATCCCAGTCTGCATCACAATAGCTATGCAAAACCAGATCATTCTGAGCAGGATAGTATAGACCAAAATTCAGTGTGCCCTTCAAATATCTGACTAGATGAAGTGCAGCATTGAAATGAGGCTGTCTAGGCTCACTTAAAAACTGACTCAACTGTTGCACACTGTAGCTGATATCACGTCTAGTGAGATTGAGATACATCAATCTCCTTATTATCCTTCTGTAAATCTCAGGTTTTTCCATAACCTGTCCTTCATCAACTGACAGTTTGAGACCAGTTGGTAATGGAAACTTTGCTAGTTTGGAGTCTGACATATTGGAATATTTGAGGATATCAATGATGTACTTCCTTTGATTTAACAAAATCCCAGCTTCAGATATTGAGACTTCTATCCCAAGAAAATATCTCAGTTGCCCCAAATCTTTGATGGTGAAAGCTTCATGTAAGAGATGCTTGATATTCTGAATTTCTGCAAAATTATTTCCAGTGATCAAAAGATCATCCACATATACAACAATAGCCATAAAGTAATCAATTGATGTCCCTTTGGTAAATAAGGAGTAATCTGATTTGGTCTTGGTAAAACCATGCTTTATGAGGAACTTGGATAGTTCAAGGTTCCACTGCCTTGAAGCCTGTTTAAGGCCATATAAAGATTTTTTTAGAAGACATATATCTCATGGATCTCCCTTGGTATATCCTTTCGGTTTCTTCATATAAACCTCTTCATCTAAAAAACCATGCAAAAATGGATTGTTTATATCTAGCTAATGGAATGGCCACCCTTGTGAAGCAGCAATTGCAATAATGCATCTCACAGTGGTAAATTTAGCTACTGGAGTGAAGGTGTGTTTATAGTCTTTTCCTTCTATTTGACTGTACCCCTTTGCCACTAGTCATGCCTTATATCTCTCAACTATGCCATTTGGATTAAACTTTATCTTGTAGACCCATTTGGCCCCTATTGCCTTTTTTCCAGGTGGAAATGAGGTTAATATCCATGTATTATTCTGCTTAAGAGAAGTAAGTTTCTTATTCATGGCTTCCTGTCATTGAGGATCATCTTTGGCTTGACTGAAAGTGGAGGGTTCATATAATTGCAAGAC
Organism: Silene latifolia; assembly: GCF_048544455.1. Taxonomy (NCBI): domain Eukaryota; kingdom Viridiplantae; phylum Streptophyta; class Magnoliopsida; order Caryophyllales; family Caryophyllaceae; genus Silene; species Silene latifolia. The sequence continues at coordinate 29,397,915 of NC_133530.1, read as the reverse complement.
ATTACAACATGAAACTTGATAGTTCTGAGAATATCCTGCAAACTGCACTACTTTAGTAAGTGCAATATGTGATGTAGAACTATCAATGACAGGTATGTCTGCAATTGAATTAGGTAGTCCTTTGCAGACAAAGTCATTCAATCTTGATGACAATTGTCTTAACCTTGTTATTTTTTTGATGTTTCCAGCATTTGTCACAGATCTAATACTGGTATTTGTATTATTTGTATTATTAATATGTGAAATATCAATAGGACTGACAGTATTGGGAATAATTTCTGTATTTTTAGAATTATTAATTTGTGAAACATTAGTATCAACATTATTATTATGATTACTATTGTCTGTAACTTGATTTTCTTCTTCAAGAATAAAAGGTGGGACATCCTTGACTCGAGAAGTACTATTATATGTGCTTCTCTGTGATGACAAAAATAGGAAACATTCTCCCTGAAAACAACATCCATGTTGTATTATATAACCTTGTGACTGTCCAAAGTATACAGTTTATAACCTTTCTTGCCCATAGGATAACCAAGGAAAATGCATCTGATTGCCCTAACTTCAAAGTTATCCCCGTCATGCCTTGCAATCATAGCAAAGACAGCCTATGACCTTTAGATGTTCATAATCAGGAGCCTTTTTGAACAAACACTCATGAGGGATTTTCCATTTTAGGACAGCTGTGGGTAATAAGTTGATGATATGGGTGACAGCTAGTATCATATCTCCTCAAATATTCTTAGATAGACCTGCTTGAAACATTAAGGCCCTGACAACTTCAAGTAAGTGTCTGTGTTTCTTTTCTACCCGACCATTCTATTGTGGGTTACCAGGAACAGAAGTTTGATGAACAATGCCTCTATCACGCAGTAACTTGTCACAATTCTTCTGAAGTATCTCAGTTTCATTGTCAGATTATAAAGTTTTGACTGAAGTATTGAATTGTGTCCTAACATAAGCCAAAAATTGACCTATGGTTTGACAAACTAAATCTTTATGTTTAAGCAACATGGTCTAGGTAGTCCTGCTAAAATCATCCACTATAGTCAAAAAATAAGAAGCACCATTAATAGCTAAGACCCTATAAAGACCCCAAATAAAGATCCACATGAATGAGCTCAAAAGGAGCCTTTGTAACAGAGGAACTTATGGGAAAATGAGACTTGTGGTGCTTTGCCATTAGACAAGTATCACAATGAAAAGTTTTTGTCATTAACAATATAAATAGCCGGAGGCTTTACATGCTTCATTGTGGCTAATGCACTGTGCTCTAGCCTAGCATGCAACAAATATGCATCAGAAGATGCTACATTAGCTGAAATGAGATCATTGCTAGTAGCTACAACATTACATTTATTCTTAGTAAGACTATGTAGATGATATATGCCAGCAAACTTCAATCCTGAACACAAGATCTCCTTAGTTATATTGTCCTGAATAAAACAGCCAATAGATGAAATTTAACACATAACCTAACATTATTCAGCAATTTACCAAGGGATAACAAGTTTTGTTTGAAATCAGATAGATATAGGACATTATATAGGATTGCACATTTCCAATGCAAGTGACAAGCGTAGTTTGACCATCAAGTAAAGTAACTGTCAAGGGTTTGGTGAGATGCTTAACAGTTTTCAAATTAGACAAATCATATGTCATATGGTCTGATGTACCAGAGTCAATAATCCAGTCAGCATCAGTCAATGGAGCATAATTAATATTGGCACTAGCAACTAAGAGTGTACCTGAATGTTGAGCAGAACCAGTTGTGTCACTATTGTTCCGAAACTGCATTTTGAACAATTCTTTAGTAACAGCTTGGACAAAAGCAGCATCTATGACTGGATTCTCAGTTGAGTCAAATGGAATATCAGCCTCATATCCTTTCACCTCTTCAACATTCCTTACAAACCTTTTGTCAGTGCTTATGGATGCAGATGCAGGAGCTGCAATTTTCTGCTGATAAGCTGCTTTCTTGGCCTATTCTCTCTTATAAACCCAGCAGTGGTCAAGAGTGTGGCCTGGCCTCCTTTTTCACAACGAGTACAGTAATACGCAGGTTTCTCTGCTTTGTCAGCATTAGCAAGTTATCATACCTAACTTTCTCGCTGTCACGCCTCCAAACATTATTAGGATTATTGTATGCAGAGGTCTGGTTAGCAGCCAAGGCAATACTGTCTGTATTGACTACTAGATCAGAAGCAGCAGTAATGCTTTGTTGAACTTCTGACTGGTAAATCTTAGCATAAACTTGATTGATATTTGAAATTGGATCAAGAGCAAGTATTTGACTGCGAATACTATCATACTTCTTGTTCAATCCCATCAGGAAATCAAGAATACGAGGGAGCAACATCATATAAAATTTCGAATGGTGTTTTATTGTGAAGCAAATGTGAGGGAGTCCGATTAATTAAATAAGCAGCTGTTAAGACTTAAGACACACTCGCCCCCAAAAAGTTTTCGGAAGGTCGCCCTGAAACATGAGAGCTCGGGCTACATTCAAAATATGACGATGCTTGCGTTCGATACGACCATTTTGGTGAGGTGTACCAACACAAGATTTTTGAAATAAAATACAATTCTTGAAAAAATAGCCCGCGAGAGGATTAAATTCGGTACCATTGTCTGATTGTACAATTTTGACCCGTTTAGAGAATTGATTGTCAACCATGGCCAAAAAACTCATAAACATATCCGGCACCTCGGTCTTATCAAGTAACAGACTAACTGGTATACCCATACCGCCCGAGAACAGTCAACAATAGTCAAAAAATATTTAGCACCACAAAACGAGGGAATGCGATAAGACCCCCATAAATCACAATGTACCAAATCAATTCGACAAAATAGAGGTACTAGTACTACAAATCTACAATATGATATGCATCACGGTACGAACTCGCGCTAATCAATTAAAAAAGCCGATCATATAGACATCAATTGCTGACATTCCGGTAATATCAATTACAGAACTCTTGAAATACTAATAAAATGACATTTAGAAATACATGCTCTTTTGTTTCTACGATTCCGAAAATACATTACAAAGTTACAAGATGGAATAATACAAATAAATAAAATTACAACACACAAATTAAAAAACATGAAACAATGATTGTCATTTGATCAAGCACCAAAGTTGTTAACGAGGTATATTACGATCTCTACGGCGTGCACACATAAGAGTTGCATAGGAACTCATAGTGAAGAACATTGTTATGACGCACCAAATTGCTGCTCCCAAAAATAACGACTCGTTCTCGATCAAGCACTCCTCTTTCCTACCGCTAACGCTCCGGTAGTTTTTGCTGACTAATAAGCTTTTATTGTTGTATATTGCTGAGGATACTAGCCCAACGAACGTTATTACGAATGATAACCTGCATCGTTTAGGCAAAAGTTTAAAATATAAATTGATGGTTCCAAATTGAATTACGACTAGCACGATGTAGAATTGTAGGTAAATAACCATTTAAGCGCAACGTTAGTTCATATGAATTCAATCCCTGTTATATAAACTATCTAAGGGTTGCTAGTCAAAATCATCCAGGGCTCCTACACTTTTCGATGGAGCAACGATAGAACAAAAATTAAATTAGATTATTGTTGTCAGTGGCGGAGCAGCGGGGGCGAAAAAATTCAGCGAGGGCAAAGAGGTTATTCTATAAGGCAACCTCGAAAAAATTCGAAAATTTTAACTATAAATTCTATAAGCGATTATGTACAATATAAATCGAGATAAGCATAGAGCCAAGGTCATCGTATGGCATATTGAATAATACTTTATCAGAGATATCTAAGTCTAGTGGTTAAGGGCTAAGACATGCCTCCTTGTAGCTTATTTGACACGGAAAAGGTAGATAAGAATATCCTAGGAATGATACAAGTATACAACTAAAATGTTACTCCAAGAGGCAACATCATATCAAACAGTCGGCTTCTTTTCGTAAAGGACTATACGTCTTTTTTCATGTAGCACTAACGTGAGTATTGTTAGTACTGTCTTTGGAACTTTGTGATATAAAAACACATCATAGTTCCGGTTAAAAAAACAAAACCAAAAACAAAATAACAATAAAAAATGATTTTTTTATTTTTAAATGAAGCACAAGGGCAGTACAATATAAGGAGGAGGGGAAATAGAACCGTAACCAGGCATTTCTCATAACACATCATAGTTCCGGAGTACAATTTTGCTTAGTATAAGAGCATATTTAATTATATGGGTCTAATATTGAACATTTTTTATCCGATACCATATCACCATACATTTTGGTAATGACACCGTAGTTGGTAATGACTAATGATAAAATGGTATCCGATACCATATCACCATTTTATACATTTTGGTAATGACACCGTAGTTAGAAAATTTTACGCACCCCGTACACAAAATCCTAGAATCGCCTCTGCGCGTAACCTACTGTCATTACAGCTCAATCTTAATTACTAGGCTATAATTCTTTAGTATAAAAAATGATAAATGACACCGTAATTCCGCAAATAAGTACTCCCTTCATTTATCTAATTCCTTCTCATTTCCCATATATGACAATTTATCTATTTTCTTCCCGCAAATGACACCGTAGTTGGTAATGACTAATGATAAAATGGTCCCTAATTTTAGTCAATAATAACAAGAAGTGTGACCATTAAACAAGTGGTCTGTTGAAATTAACAATACAATAATCATAAAATCTTATCATAGACTGCACATATTCGTCTATAACTAAAGACGGACAAATAATAGGACAAAGCAACAAGTGGGGTGGTGGGCTCAAAAATATCACCACTTTCAAACTATTTGACCCGTCTATAGCAAAACTAGCTGTACAATAATCAGCCTGTCATTTATTTAAGACTTGACCTTGTAATTATGGACAAGAAAATCAATGTCAAATTAAACATAATGGGTAACCCGTAACCTATTAGAAAGAAAGAACATGCACCAAATTAATTAACCATAACTCGAGAAGGGTGACTTATTTTCAAGGTCATCAATTAGCAAGTTTAAAAAGTTCCAAGAAAAAAAAAATACTTAAATGAAATAATAATTAAACTTTTGAGGTAAGAAACCAAAAATTGATATACCGGAATAGAAGGGAAGTAGAGCTGGTCAAATGGCCCAAGTCCATTGGCCCTACCCGGCCCGATCCGCTTTTTGGAAGGGCTTGAGCCTTTAGTTTTGGCCCAAAAAAGCCAATGGGCCGGCCTAAAAAGGCCCATAATATTTTGGGGCCGGGTTTGGGCCAAGCGTTTGGCCCAAATTTTGGCCCGACCCGGCCCATATTTATTAATAATGAATTTTTTTCTAATAGAACCTATTAAAGTAGCGTTAAAGTTATACCCAACTCTTTACAAACTCAAGTATATTTTTTTAGATTTATAAAACAAAGTATGCATAACATAAATCATATCTACGAATGCATGATTAAGCATTCTAAAGTGGCGATGTTTGTCTTTATTTTATTATAGAGAGCAATTCATATGGATTTCATCATATTTTGTACAATTTTATACACTATGTATGTTTTAAAAGTTGTAACTGAAGGTATTACGCTAATTATTTCCTAGGGTAAGTCGTAAATTTTAGGGCCCGAAAAAGCCCATTTAGGCCCAAAAGCCCGCATTAGCCCATAAGGACTGGGTTTGGGCTTGCTAAATAAGCCCACGCATTTGGCCCGGCCCGGCCCATACAAATGGGCCGCTTTTGTTAGAAAGGCCCGGTCCAAGCCCGCATTGGCCCGGGCCATGATCACCTCTAAAGGGAAGTAGAAGAGGGAGAGAAATAAAGCATACCAGGATAAAATGAAGAGGATAAGTGAAATAATCCCACAAAAATTGCAAGGAAACCTTCTACCGCAACAAAAGCAAGTAGTACCAGAAGTCATAAGTATTTGATGAATAAGAATGAAAAAAGCAGCCACTATTCCAATTGCAAACGCTGCAGTACTGCCTGGATATATGCATCCTCCTTGCTTATCTACGCTTATATCATCAACCTATCAAAAAAGACGGGTTACGATAAGGGTATGACTGCATACATACATTCGACACGAGCTATATTATTAAGAATGGTACTAACTGTACCTTAATTCTCTTGGCATAAGCCAGGAAACTTAGGCCTGCTGCTGCTAATCCAAAAAGTAAAGCCAAAAATGGAACCGCTGCTTTCTTTCTTCCTCCCATTTCTTTTTTATTTTTTTTCTAATGTTTTAATTTATTTGTGTATATATGATTTTGAGATTCGAGTAAGAGTTGGGGTGTTGTTAAGGGTAATGGCCAGTTGGTGCTCCATGGGTCCCTATTGCACAAATTCTCATGTAACGGGTATATAGGCCAAATACAACCACATATGGAGAAAAAATCAAATTGTGTAGGGAATAACATTTTCTTTAATCTTATTTATTCATAGGGATATTATTCGACCCGTCGCAGCAAGGGAGACTTGTTTTTTAGATTGTGCTCTTGTATTCATCCAGTAACATTAGTTTACATCATTATAATAACATATACTTAATTAATCATAATCACTAATATTTGTATGCGTTTTCTAATAAAAATTGTCAGGACTTACGATAAAATAGTACTCCCTCTTATTTTCTCTCTTCTTCCACATTGTTTTTTGACAAATATTCAGTGGAATGATAATATGTGGAGGAAAATAAAAATATGAGAGAGAATGTGGGATTATATGTAATACTCCCTCCTATCCACCCTTTTTTTCCCCTTTGAAGTGGGCACGGAGATTAAGGGTGGGAGTATAATATTGATAAAGATATGAATGGGGTTTGGTAATTGGAGAGAGGTATGAATAATTATGATTAAATATTAATAAAGGAGATGGGTGGGGTTTGGTTATTGGAGAGAAGTATGAATAATTAGAATTAAATATTAATAAAGTATATAGTGGGGTTTGATGAGTGGAAAGAGGTAAGAGTACAATATTAATAAAAACTTTTTCAAAAAGGAAAGGGGAAGAAAACCTGAATAATCCGTTTTAGGAAATAGGGAAGAAAAGAGTGGATAGGAGGGAGTATTAACTACAATTTGATAGATAACTAAGGAAAGCAGAAGGTCATTGTGACTTACCGATTAAGAAAATGTGGAAGATATTAGTGAATAAAAAGGTATATTTATTATAAAAATATGTACAGACTAAATAAAAGATCAACAACTTTAAACTATGATCAAGAATTATGAAAGAATTACGAAAAACACAAAGTAGTAAAGAAAAATATAATCTCTTAACAATGACTTAATGGCGGGCTTGTTCCTGACACTCGTCAGAACATATGTCTCAATGGCCTTTGCGAGTCTCGTGCCATGAAGATGTCGCGATTGATGAAACTTGTTTCCCAGCTATCACCAACATGAAGCTGTGACCCGACATCTCATCTTCCGTTTACCGTTAATAAGTTTTACAGTATTGTAGGTTGTATGTATGGCTCTGAGAGGAGCCGTACGACTTGTGTGTAAACATTATATTTTTTTTACCTTCGGTATGCAAACCACGTTATACCAGGTAAGCCACCCGAGGGTTATATGCTCGAAATCTATTAGATATGGACTCACGCCAAAAATGCTCTACAAAATTTTGTTCTTGGGGAGGCTTGAACCTGAGTCTACCGGAGATTTCACTCAAGTGTTAATCACTAGACTCCACCCTTGCGAGCGGCCTTTTTTTTTTTTTTTGAGAAAAGAACAATTCATTAATAGAACGTCATACGACACCTACAAAGAATAACTATAATTGAAAACAAATCTAATGAAAACCAAAGAAAAATAATTTTCTTATAAACTAGGGATCTCAAAACAGCATCTGACAATTCGGCTCGTCCTATTATCGCTATCTTCATGTAGCTTTTGAGGGGATCCTTCGTTTGATTTATGAGATAAAATTTACCTCTGATTGGTTCCAAAGATCGTTGACAAATCACTTTTACCCTTTGAAAGAACACGCTGCAAACCATCAACGAACTACTCCTGACTATATTACTGATGAAACTAAAACCACGAAAAAATGGAAAACCCCCGAAATAAGGGACGGAAAAACGATTCTCACCAAAAAGGAGACTTTTATTGAATAGAAAATAGGTATGCATACTATTGATTAAAATTTGAAACAATTTTGCGAGCGGCCTTCTTAATTGCAAATTAAAAAACCCGAAAATGAAATTAGATTAATTAACAAAATTTCGTACTCCGTAATGTATGAATCAAAGGGAAGTAGCTAAGATAAATTTTTGACACGATATTTGGTATATTGGTTAATTGTTACGTGTCATTGAGTACAATAGCTTTCAGATTGAATGAATGAATTTGCGGGTATTACTCACAGGCGTGTAGCGTGTTTAATTTGCGGGTATTACTCACCCAACGCGCCAAAGTAAAGGCTAGATATTTCTGCATCATGCTTATCTTAAAAAGGCACCTTGCCGACTTGGTCTGTTGCGCCCTTACGTATTTTCGTCGGCGTATGAGAGGATGTAAAATCAAACAGCTAGTCTTGCTATAGATGTATATATCCGTTTATAACTAACGATGGTCAAATAATTTGAAAGAATTATTATAGATGACACATATTCGTCTATAACTAAAGACGGGTCAAATACAATACCACATTTTTAATAGGACAAACAACAAGTGGGGTAGTCGGATTGTATTGCTGCCATTTTATCGTTCGATCTTTTGGAGGTGTTTAACTAATAAATACTCCGTAATATTCCTTCCCCTTCAAAAAATAAATATCCCTTCTAGTCGCTCATTTCTTCTCTCTTTCCTTTTTTATGGTAGTCGATTTTTCTTCTCTCTTTCCTTTTTTGGAAAGGTTTGTGTGGTCCAAATTCATTTGCATGTGGGGTAGAGTGTTTTATGTGGTTTAAAATCATTTCCTTATTTCTTGTTCAAAATGGAAGAGGAAAAAATAAGCGACTAAGAGGGAGTAAATATCAATTTATGGGCTGGGCTCATATTCACATGCTAGAAAGGGCCGCCCACGATAAGAGGCGATCTCGAGTTAGGACTTGATATTGAAAATATTATAAAAAGAAAAGTGTAGAGGGAGTGTTATGAAGCAAACCCCTGTAGGGGTAGCATGCCCCAGGGCCGGTAGTGGCTCAGGTGAGGGTCGGACAAGTGAAGGTCAGCCCGAAACCGGACCAAGGGGGTGGAGGACGGGCTTAGCGATGGGCCTAGGGCAAGTCAGGGTTTATGCGAGCCCAAGGCGATCCGAGTATGTTTCGCCAGACTCAGGCACTGCCCGAGGTAAGGCACGTGTTGAGTGGGTCGGGTTAATTTAAACTTGTGGGGCGGGCCTGGTCAGCCCGCATGTTTGACTCCCCCTAGCATGACATGCCTCACTGCGATGGAGTTTTATATCAACCAGAAATTACAAACAAAAATTCATATTATAAACATATATAATGATCTTTAAAATTCCACAAATATTATCCTACAACTAGTTGAGTCGGTCAACTCCTCCTCTTTCGCATCTTTTCTTTGCGGATGACTCCATTTTTTTCCTCCAGGACAAAAAATGATGCTTTCTCTAGGCTGGATTCTATTCTGTATAGATTCTGCAGGGCTCCGGGACAAATGATCAACCCTGCTAAGTCGGGAGTTATTTTCAGCGCGAATACTAAGATCCGTCGGGCGGCTAAGGGTCTTAAAGTGTTCAATATCCGTCATAATAAAGGTATTGGGAAGTATCTGAGCATTTAAATAGGAAATGCACTGATGCGTGTATCTTATATAAGGTTTTCACCCACATTTTTACACGCATTTCAGTATTATTTATGTGGCATCTAGCTACAAATGCTTCCGAATAGTCTACTTTGGTTAGTTTTGTATTAATTACAGGAATGAACCGGAAAGGAGCATAATCAAGTCTGAACCTGTCCCGTTTGCATGCATTTTGGAAATAGAAGAATCGGAGCTTGAAAATTGTCACCTAAGGATGCATGAAGTGGCTTCAGAAGTTGTTTTGAGTCCACCCACGTTGTACAGTGCTGCTAACTCGATCGACTAAAAATGCCTGCTAAAGCTGGTCGGTCGAGCATACATCTATGCTGAAGACTCTCGATCGAGTATTTTCTTACCTCGATCGAGAAGGGTGTTTAAAGGGTTCCTCAATCGAGTACTAGATTTCCTCGATCGAGGCATTTGACCTCCATTGTGCTCGATCGAGTAGTTTATTTCTACTCGATCGAGTGGTTTTGCCGTGAGAGTAATTTTTACACGATATTTAGGATTATCTTTTGGGATATTTTGTATCTATCTTAGAATAAATAAGGAAATGGGAGAACGACGGCAGATCATCTCGGATATCTCCATTCTGGCACTTTGTTCTTTAGACCTAAAAACTCTATTTTCTTGGAATTCCTTTGTATTCGGTATTTTCGATCCTTAATATGAATCTATTATTTTGTTGCAATTATTCTTCTTATCATCTCCTTTCTCTATTGCACTTTCTCTTGTTTGTTTAGTAATTTATTATCATGTTCAAGTTATTTATCTCGTTTGTCTTTATTGATTTCTCAATTTACATTATGCATAACTAATTTCCTTATGCTAGGACATAAGGGGAGCCATGGTGATTAGGGAATTTTAAGATTTAGTGATTAGGCTTGGCTAGAATTAGGTTTGTGTTGTTAATCACTGCTTTTAATAGCAATTAGCTGCTTGAGTCGACGCATTTAGCTAGTTGATTTGATATACCTTGACCTAGATCGGAAGATTGGAAGGGGTAAGACTTGTAGTGAACATTAGGACATTCTAATGAGGGCGGAAGCTAAGTTAGTAATGTCTTAGGGCGAATAGCGGACCGAAAGGACCTTTTCACTACCCTGCAAACCGAGTTTGAGCAGACCTTTGACCTTAGATTGGATCCCTAGAAAATCATGGTGAACCGACTGTCCAAGCTATTTCTCTCTTTCTGGTAATTTCATTATAATTTATTGTTTGTCCCTTTATTGTTTCTCTTCTCTTTATCTCCGTAGTTTAGAATCATCAAACAACCCCCCAAGAAACGGTTACCTAGGCAGACTTAGTTAGCATACAGAATTTCCATCTCCCTGTGGATACGATACCCGACTACCTCTACCACATTTTATAGAGACCGGTTGGTTTTATTTTTGATAGGGTTGCGACAGTCATGTCATGCACGATGATGATTGGTTGTACTGGAAGCACACGGTCTCCGGTATGTATACTGTGAAAAGTGGGTATGGAATTGCTCTAGATTCCCATTTAAATAGGAAATGCAGTTCTAAATACAACTCTAGAATGAATAGTTCTGGGGTTGAATTCTGTAAGAAAAGGTTATGGCAACTTCCAGGGCCCCAGGTATGGAAAATTCTAGTTTGAAGAATCTTTAGTAACTCGTTGTCCAATGGTTCTGAGTTTCTGAATCGAGGAATTAACGTGGATCTTATGTGTCGTTTTTGTTATGGTGAGGACAATTTTGAGACGACAAATCACTTGTTCATCGACTGTGTGGTGGTGTCCAAAATTTGGGCATCCTCTAATTTAGGGATCCGAGCTCTAAATGATACTCATATGCCGGTTGGCGACTGGATTATTAATTGGATTAATTATTTTTACAAGTTGGAAGAACAGGAATCCTTGACCATACAGTTTCTTGCTTTGCTGTGGTGTATTTGGTGTACTCGTAATAATATTGTCTTTAAAGAGATACAATTTTCTCATGTGGCCTTCTTTAATCTTTATCTGCAAACTACGGCCAATCCCATCGCGACCTCTGAAGTCACTACCGAGAAGAGAGTTGGTTGCATTATTAATTCACTTCTCAATCGTGATAGTGATAATGAGCTAAAGGATAAAATTAAAGCTAGCATTCCGATTTATTTGATTGGTGAAGGTGGTAAATGCCGGACTTTTAGGATGAAAGTGAACGCTAGCTGGCTAAAGTCAGGTAAATCCGCGGCAGGATGGTTGGTCTATGATCCTGATGGAGTGGTTTTGTATGAAGGATGTAAGAGCTTTAGGTCGGAGTCCGCTTTACAAGCGGAAGTTACTGGTATTCGTGAAGTGCTGTTATGGGCTATGAATAATGATGTCCTGCATTTAAATGTTTTTTCGGACTGCCTACTGATGTTGTCCCAGATTATAGGAGCGGAGAAAAGTCATCATCAAACGCAATGAATCCTTCTTAATATTGAATATGTTTTACCTTTCTTTCACTGTATAAGTTTTAGTTTCATTCCTAGAATTCTAAACTCGTTGGCTCATGAGTATGTAAGTGTTTTTTAGTTGCCCAAAAAAAAAAAAATTAGTTGTATAATAGTATTGTACAACCGCCTCTGAGCTCTTACACAAAATTGTTGAGCAATTTTACAAGTTATTGAGTTTAATAATTATTCTGCTAAGCTCAATAACTTTGTGCCATATTTCGATAATTTTGTTAATAAAACTCGACAATTTTATAACAAAGCTCAACTACAAGTTGTATAATACATTAACCGCTTTAATTCATCACATCAAAATTCAACAGAAACATATAATGAATCTCAAGATTCAGTAAGCCAAAATTCTGATATAAATTAAAACAAACATGACAATCACCCAAAGATTCAATCTCTAATTCGATTTTTACATTGCAAAAACCTATCGTCGTCACTCTGATACCACTGAAAAAAAAAATGTTAACTTATCATGGATAAGCCATATTGGCATATTCCTCGGCCTTTCAGATCAATTCTTTCATCTTCTGTTCCTCTCTCACAACCAAACCTCAACATCTCTACTACTTGTTTGACTTTGAAATCGCCGCTTACTATTACCTCCATGAACGAAGCCAAGATAACCTATGATTCCGAGTGCAACTCCAGAGACGGACAAAGAACCTGCAGCACATAAAACTCCATATCTAGCCTCGTGGGCATCATTGTGGCGTAAACTATCTTCGAACGTGGTATTGGTCACAAACAACGAGATGAGGCCCATTAAATCCGGAAATTGTTCTGCATCTCCTATCATGTATACTAGTATTGCAGATACACACGCCCACCTGTACAAAATTCGCAACCATCTGATGACTCAGTGTGTAAGTTTAAATAAACGTAAACAAATGACTGAGACACGGGATGTTACCAGGAGAAAAAGAAGGCTATAATAGCTACTGTTTGAAAGGCAGAGGAAGAGTATAAAGCCCGAAAGCGGCCAGTACGATCACAATTGCTGATATCGATTTGAGCAAACAAAATGCAAAACAATATTGCAACTATCATCAGAAACATCGCACCCGCTTTGAAACGTGCACATTTCACACTTTCTGCTGCTTTGCATTCAAACAGCTCTACCTGCAATTTGCGCGACCAAACTTTGAAACCACAATCCTGAATTTAATTCTATGCATTCACGCAACCAAATCAAGCAAAATGTACATGTCTTAGCTTGGTAAAATTACGTACCAGTGATTTACCATGTGCGATTTCTAAGGCAAGACAAACAAGAATGAACACAAGGGCCAAAACCGCGACAGTTCTCCATATCACCACAGCTGATTTTACTCCCATTATCCTTTAATGGATCGACCCTTACAGTACGCTGCCTGCGACTTTATTTATGCTCATTCAATTTTTTTTGTTCTAGGTGGATTATATTAATAACACTTATAATTGTAACGAATTGATAGTCATGGTTTGCATGATATAATATTGTACAAGTAATTATTTGAGTGTCTTTTTCATTGGCAACTGGTTTAATAATTAATAAAAACTTGTTTGGTGACTGTTGGATAGTACTCCGTATTGGAGGAGTGGTGGGTCGTCACTATGCAAGACCGAGTCATTTTTAGTTTTAAGACGATGTATCTAATTTGTACGAGTAATTTTAGATTACCATTTCTGTAAAAACCATTCCACAGGATTAGTTCAACCTGGAGAAGCTCGATCTGTACTCCTTGATATCATCAAGTTCGGATTCCATAAGCGGGTTGATGGCCGGTGCAATGTTAGGATATATATGTACTGTATGTTAACTCGTATCACAGGATAGCATCACGGGTTGAGCAAGTAAACCTTGCTGTCAACCTATCACGAACCTGACAATATATGATTTGCGCTGCTTATGGTTTGAATGACTGCTGTACGACATGAAGACGGCTTGTTTAACCAATTTATCTACAAGTATGTGGTGCCTGTATGTATGTGACTGTCTTGTCTATAAATTAGTTAACATACTTGAGGCATTCAAATTTGAGGTGTTATACACCATAACTGATAATCCCCAACCAGCAGCTTTGGTTGGGACGGTTCTTCCACGAACTACAGCTTGTTTAAGGTTTACCATTGTGCTATCAGGGAGGAGCTCTAAGACAAGACTTGCAATGGTTGACATCACATTCTTCTTTTTTGTTGTCTGCTTCCTCAAATTAGTAATTTAAGGGTATGGTGCTATTTATTGAGGTAGATTTTAAGTTTAGATTGCTGATAATCACGTCAAGTTGTATGGTTCACTAGTCACATTCATTAAAACAGATCCGTAGTTTCATATTCATAAACTGAGATGAATACAGGGCAAATTCATCTGTAATTGTCGCGTATGTCATTGTTTCAACGTGATTTAACTGATTATACATAACTGTAGATGCAACCTTGCGTATATGCCTTCATGTTTGCGATACTATGGATTTAACTGATTTTGTCGATGAATCACAGACGGCTCCTTGAAATGCTCGGAAATAATTAGCTCATTAATCTAATTTGAACAATACTAGGACTAGTAAATGACATTATCGAATTTCAAATTCAATCAAATGAGCATTACTCAGCTGGGATCATCATATTATATACAAAAATTGAATGTATGTGCATATATCAAGCTTCCAAATCACTAGCATTGATTTTCGCTTGAAATCGACATTTTCTACTATCTCCAAGTAGTAAGGCAAGGTAACTTATAATTCCAAGGGTAACTCCAGCTAAAGACAACAAAGCTGCAGCTCCGAAAATTCCATAATGTTTAACCTTGTCACAGTTAGCACCTTCGATGACCAGGGTAATGTTTCCCCAATTCGGAAATTGCAGTCCGTATTGCATTGCTTCTCCAATCATGTATACTATTATTGCAGATACACATGCACACCTGCAATTCCCAACTCTGTATATGTTAGAGTTCGTTTCACAAATTCTTGAAAAAGATTGTATTACACATACATATTACTCATCGTTAACTATCACAGCTAGACGTGTCATGTAAGAGCGCTTGTCCAGGTGTTAGACTGTGGTAAGAAAATACACATATTCGAGTGCCCAACGACAATTATACCGTATCAACAGCTATAGAAGAGAAGGAAGAAAATTACCACGAGTAGAAGGAGGCTATTATAGAAACGGCTTGAAACGCAAAGGAAGAGCAGAAAACAGCAGAGCAAGCAGAAAGATCACAAATGCTGACAACAACTTGAGCAAGGAAGATACACAGTAATATTGCAGCTACGAGCACAAACAAAGCTCCTGTTCTCAAGTATGCACACTCCACACATTTTGAAGCTTTGCATTCTAACACCTTCACCTAACAGCAGCGGCCAAACATATACATAATGTTCAATTCTATAAAATAAGGTGAACTCAAAATAAATATGGAATTTTTAAGTACCAATCTTAAATTTTTCAATGATCAAGGGATGACCGTCCCTACTAGCACAAATAGCACCCCATATCTCCCTGGACCATGCCTCCAGTGGCGCAGAAGTGACTGCCCCTACTAACCCTTTTAGTACTCGGTACTGTTTTTACGACAAAGTATAATTTAATGGTAATAATAACGTACCAGTGGTTGATCATACGTGATTTCTAAGGCAACACAAAAGACAATGAATATGAGCGCCAAAATCCCAACAAATCGACATATCACAAAAGTTGACTTGCCTACCATCCTCTGTGAATTCACCCTTGCAATAAGAAATGCATGTATCATGGTACAAAGGTTATATATGGGTCCAATTTTATTTGGTCAAGTATCAATTGTTTCATCAATTAATGATATTTTTTGGTTGGAATGTGGTAGGGGACTAAGATGATAGTCTGCAAAAGGTTAAGACTTTATTTTCCATACAGTTTGTTGTGGTTGTTGAATTAATTATTTGTTCTTTAGAATAATTGGCCATGTAAAGCATGAACACTTGTACAATTAGTTTAAATGAGAATGTTTGATTAGCATCTTTTGTTTAAAAAAAATAGTTTTGTGACCGTCCCAACGTATCTCTACCAGTCTAACATATTGATAGAGAGGACAGTAAAGAGCCGGGTTCCGAGGAGGAGTAGGAGGCGGCGGCCACGGCGGAGGGCGGACGCGAAGAAGTGATTGGTACTTTGGTAGTCAATTAGAGGATTAAGTAATACGGTATGGTATACTTGTATATGATTACTAATATAGATCCCGCGCGAATGCGCGGTTATTTAGATATGAATATTAAAGAAAATAACAATTATATAACTGATATTTAAGTCAATTTAGAATTTAATTGTAAAATTTATTATTATTGATGTTTTGCATTAATCGGTGGTAAAATAAAAGTTCAGTATAATACATATAATATATTGAAAGCGCAATTAAAGATATAATATAATGAAAGCTCAATTATAACCAAATTCATTTAGGCGGGAAAATTTAGGAAATCTCTTATTCTTTTAGTATAAGGGGGATTATTACTCCCTCCGTCCCGATCATTTGTTGTCCTTTGATTTTGGTACAAACACCAAGGAAATGGGAGGAGGCCAATTACTAAATGACAAGTGGAATAAATTGAGTGTGAATGATCAAATTACTCATCAAATTCATTTTTAAAATAAAAAGGACAACAAATGATTGAGACACCCAAAAATGAAAAAGGACAACAAATGACCGGGACAGAGGAAGTATTATTTATATGCTAGGGAGGACAGACACTCTTCTTAATCCGTTGTTCCGTGTTCGACACCGTGTTGGACACACGCTTAAACATTTCGGACTTCTATAAAGCCGTGTCTAACTTTTATCATTTATTTGGGTACGTGTTCGACGCGTGTCCATATTATTTGACCACATGTCCGATGCGTGTCCATGGTACTTGGACATTATTTGGGGCGAATGATGTTCTTTAGACGAAAAATGAGATGTTGAAAGAATCGATTAGAAGATGGGTTTGGGTGAGAAATGAAAATGAGCTATTGTCAAGCCAAATTTCACCTTCACTTATTTAAATTTAATATCAAATACTTTTACAAAAATAAAATCGAATGTTTATAATAATAAATTTAAATAACGTGTAACGTGTTCTAATTTCATAGAATGCCGTGTCACGTGTCCGTGTTCGTTTGGTGCTACCTAGTTTATATACAGAATTGTATATGTACAATCAGCTTAGTTGATATAGTAATAAAAGATTAAAAGGTGATACTTATAATCTTATTTAAATTCCGTCAACATTAAAATGACCTTCCTAACTTAGAGATTTAAGAGTCATATGGACAGTTGGAGAAAACATTTCCTATCCAAATCATAAAATTGGGCCTGTTATGTCGAACCGACAAAAACAGGTTACGAAATTCAAAACAAATAAATAAACCCAGCCCACCCTTCTCTGTCTCTCCTCAAAATTCCTAAATCTAAAACCCTAATTCTCAACACCACCCTTCCCTGAATCTACACACGTTCGACTTTCTCCCCCAAATCATCAAATCAAATCACAAATTAAAAAAAAAAAAAAAAATCCCCAATTCCATAATTACACTTTCCTCACAAATCACATTCCATGATTACAAATTTAGTTTATTCTAAAAATTAGGGTTCTTGATGCTCTTTCATAATTAATCAAATTGAAATGGCGTCGAATCCATCTACAGCAGCGAATATGGCGTCGTCCTCTAATCCCTGTTGTAGTGCGGTAAATTCTTTCTTCATTATTTATTTAATTGTTTAATTTAATATGTAAAATATAAGGGACCCAAAATATAATGTGTGTGTTGAAGTTCATGAATTTCTTGACCTTAGTTCATTAGTCTCATTTTACGACCTCCTTTACTACATTCTTTCGCTTTCTCGTATACGGTTTTGAATGATGATTCATGTTAAGCGACCTCTGCTTTGTTGTTGTCGTAGTAGTAGTAGTAGTAGTTGTTAATTAGTCTGAATTTTAGTTCGTTGATTGAACAGTTGCAAGCAAAGTACGCGAAAATGGCGGAACGGCGAACCCTTCTTCGGAATGGGATGGAAATACTCGAGGGTAAAATTAAGAGTATGGAAATTGAGAATCTCAACCTTCAGAAAGGTAATTTTTTTTTGTTTATATCACATGATTCGCTGGATGTAATGTAGTTTTCGGCATTGAGTAGACTCAGTAGACTTTGTGTACCCCTCTCTTGCGGCTACTGCGCATTTCTTGTTATTTTCGAGGTATCTATTAGTGAAGGTTAAGTATCGTCAACTCTCTTACGTCACCATGTGCCGGAATTTTGAGGCATTAGGTTGGGCTAATCAGGTTGAATTATAGAATTTACCCTGTTTTGTCAAGGACTTGAAATTTGTGAGACTCTTGGCTTATTGGTATGTTCGTTTGAGTAGTCCGATTGATGCAAAGGTTTCATATTTATATATTAGTGAGATATTCATTGAGTTAGTGGGTGGTAAGCTCTGTTCTATTAGACTATGGTGGTTTATATTTTTTCCGTTTTGGCAGTTTTTTGGAAAGATAGACAGATTCTATTCGCTGTGTTTTGATCTCGGTGCTATCAGTTTTCAATATTAAGTTTCAACCAACCTTTTTGAAGTTTCCATCAGTTTCTGTTACTGCAGTAAGGATTGTGATTGGGTACACACTTGACTAAAGTTGTATATACTCTGTCAGTGTGCCGTAGCTTGCTATAGGGAACATGAACTTTATTTATCATTTGTTCATTTCTATGGCTTCTTATGAGTTTCTGACAATGTAACTGTACTATCTGCAGCATTTCAAGATCAGCAAAACCGAGCAGATGTTCTGGAAGAGGAGAAAGCGAAAGAGGCTTCTCTTAGAACCTCGTTGGAGGATGAAGTTGCTGCACTGAAGTCTAAGATATGTTCGAATGAGGCGGATACAAATTGTAAAAACGAGTTGGAAAAAGAAACACTACTTCTCCGCGAATGTATCTCTCAGAAAGAGGGAGAGATACAACAACTTAAAAAGCTCCTGGAAGAAGGAAACTCTGGCCCCGTTAAAGGCAAAAAGGTTTCTCCATCGGACAAGAAAAAAATTGCTGAATTACAGAAAAACCTAAAATCTGAAAAGAACAGAGCTGATGAGGCATGTGAATTAGTTGATGCAGCCAATAGAAAATCTGAAGAAGATAGAAATCTGGTGGAGACATTAAACAATGAAATTGCTGCACTGAAGTCTAGGATATGTTCGACTGAGGCTGATGTAAATTGTAAAAACAACGAGTTGGAAAAAGAATCACTACTTCTCCGCGAATGCATCTCTGAGAAGGAGGGAGAGATAGAGCAACTTAAAAAGCTCCTGGAAGAAGGAAACTCTGGCTCTGTTAAAGGCAAAAAGATTTCTCCCACTGACAAGAAAAAAATTGCTGAATTACAGAAAAATTTAAAATCTGAAAAGAAGAGAGCGGATGAAGCGTGTAAATTAGTTGATGAAGCCAAGAGAAAATCTGAAGAAGATGAAAATCTGGTAGAGACACTAAACAATGAAGTAAAAAGTATTACCCAAAAGTTGGAAGAGACAAATAGAATGTTTGAGACTGAAAGACAGAGCGCTGTCGTCGAGAAAAAGAAGGCAGATGAAGAGCAGGCAAAAGCCAATGAGCTGAGAAAGATTGCAGAGGTAAACGAGAAGAAGGCTGCAGATGAAAAATTTCGTGCTGATAATTTGTCTATTTCGTTGGAAGAAGAAAAGAAAAAGTTTCAGATACTACAAAAGGAATTGCACGAGGTTACGTCAAACCAAAATTCTGCTCTTTCCTCCCAGTTAGATGAACTTAAAAAAATTCTTGAGATAGAAAAGGAGAAAGTGATTGTTCAAAAAAAATGTGCTGAGCATGAGAAGTTTGAAAAGGAAGAGCATAAAAAAGCAGTTGAAGCTAGTATGGAGAAAGCAATGGAAGAAAAGCGCCGTGCTGATAAATTGCTAGAGGATCTTCTCAGTACTAGGCTGATAATAGAGAATTTACAGCAGGAGCTGACTAAGGTAAACCACATGCTAGAGGCCGAAAGGTTGGTGTCAGCCAAAGAGAAACAGCGTGCAGATGATCTTTCTTTGAAGTCAAAAGCAGCTGAAGCAAGTATGGAGAAAGCAATGGAAGAAAAGCGCCATGCTGATAAATTGCTAGAGGATCTTCTCAATACTAGGCTGATAATAGAGAATTTACAGCAGGAGCTGACTAAGGTAAACCACATGCTAGAGGCCGAAAGGTTGGTGTCAGCCAAAGAGAAACAGCGTGCAGATGATCTTTCTTTGAAGTCAAAAGAACAACAAATTGCTGTAGAAGTTGAGATGTCGCAATTGGATAAACTTTGCGTAAAACTTGAGGAAGAAAAGAAGAAGGTTGCTTCTGAGAAAAAACGTGCTGACCTTGAGATGTCTGAGAAGGAAGAGCTGAAAAAGGCCGCAGAAGCTATTGCTAAGAAGGCCATGGAGGAGAAGCATCTTGCTGATAAGTTATCGCAGGATCTTCAATGCGGTAGAGACAGGATTGAGAGTTTAGAGGTGGACCTCAAGAAGGTAAATGTCATGCTTGATGAAGAAAGATTGGTATTAGCCGCCGAGAGAAATCATGCTGATGCTCTGAAGTCTAAATTGGAAGAACAAGCAAGGATCGCTACAGAAAATGAAAAGAGAGCCATGGAAGAAGAGAGTCGAAGTAACAAGATGGTCCAGGAGCTTGAAAATGCTCGACAAAAACTAAGAGATGTGGAGATCCAGTTATGTGAAGTTAAACAACGTAGAGATCTTGCTGGGGCATCTAGTACTCCCACTGAATTGCTTTTCAACAAGCAGATGTCAGCAAAAGTCAGCTTCTTACAAGAACAATTAAAATTTGAGAAGAAACGGGTAAAGCATTACAAAGAGGTTGCTAAGTTAGAGAAAGACCTCAAAAATGCTTCACAACAGGAGTTGCATAATGTAAAACAGGACTTCCAAAGTTTGCTGTATCAAATGGATATGTTGAGTGACACATTTGGTGCAAGAAATCATATGAACAAGGTATTGAATATGTGGTTTAAATTCTGTCCTCCATCTTTCGTAGTGGTTGATATCTAATCATCTGAATACATGCAGAAACGGCGTCTAAATGCTGGAGGTTTGGAGTTGCCTGGAAGGACGCCTGATTGTGGCCTGCCCCAACTCAATTTCTGTTGTGACGCTGAGCGTAGACCGTCCAGCTTATCGTCCAGGGATACATCATGTCGTCCTAAGCCAAATTCTAGACTTGTTGACGCAGAGCAACCCATGGAATCACCCTCAGGTATGAAGATTAACTTGGATCCTCTGCGAGGAGGTTCTCATGGTGATATCTTAGCAAGTTCTCCTCTTAACTCCAACACAGCATCTTTTTCTGATGAACAGTTGCTGGGCTCACAGGAAAGAGCAGCTTGCACTCCGACAACACTGACAAGATTGACAATTAAAGATCCTGTTCCGCAAACACCAATTGCCAAATGGAATGACTGCGAAAGAATTGCTACAGTTGCTGAAAATAGCATAAACCCTGTTGAATTTGAGCCTGGTCATGTCAAAAAGAGGAGGAAAATTATTGACGAATCGGAAGTTGTCAGATGTGTGGAGTTGCAAGATAAAATAAACAACCAGGATGCAGAGACAAATTTGTTTGGTTTGGGTAAAGTATTAGTTCCACCTATGAAAGAGCAGATGGAGAAGGTAAATTTATTAGTTACTGGCAATAATGCTTATGCAATTGGCAATTTTGATCTATCTGAGGAGAAAAAGAAGGCAACAAATGAACCACAACAAGTTCTTCAGCAAGTCAACAACTCCACTGTGCTGAATGGAAACGAAATTTCTCAGCCTAACGAATCCCATAGAAGTGGTCTGGTAGTTCCTGATTTAGAAGTTTTGGTAAGTTTTGAGCAACAATTGAATGGGAATTACATGAAACTGCTTGATTTGGATGATCCAATTGCTGAGGAACATTTTAGGATGGCACTGCAATGGCCTTTGTCTCCTACACTTCCGGATATTGAACCGCACAATTTTGAAATGCAGAATTTAGGTATGCCTGTCTGTGCTAGAAACATTGCTACTGATTTGAATGGGGAACACGACAAGATCCCAAAATTCTGTGTTGTTTACTCTGATATGGAAGATATTGGTTGTATAACTAGGATCTTCTGTACTACTACAACTTGTATGGCTCGTTTACGTTCATCTTTGCAAAAACCTTGGTTGGTGGAAGACATTCTACTGGCTCTTGTCTCGGAACAAGATCTTGTTTCCAGGTAACCTCAAGTGGTCTGTATTCTTGCTAATGATATGGTATATTTTGGTATTATTCTCATGGCATTGTCGTTAAACTATGGGGGTTTTCATTGTTATACGTCATAGAGCAGGCTGGCTTTTCACAAATTCTGCTTTTTTTTTTCGTCCAATATGATTAACAGTTAAACCTTTCTTCCTGCCTCGTGCCTTTTTATCTCCTTTTTTTATTATTCATTAATGATTAATGATATATTCTCAACAATCTTTCTTATTTTGGATTATAAACATGTGCCCTAGGGGCATACATTAGAAAAACCCATTTATTATTGCCCCCCCCCCTCCCTCCCCCCCCATTGTAGGGAAAATCAACAAAAAAATGATTTAGAATCATATTAATTGCTTATTGCTTATACATATTAATTGCTTATATCGTCTTCTACTCTTCTACTATGTTATGTCTGAAGCTCTTTTCCCATCACCAATTCACTGTGATTGTTCCCTCTGCAATTATAACTGCATTGTTCAATTGAAATTTCATGTCGGTTTGGTTTGTTAATATTAAGCTGACCTGCTAATCTGTCTTTTTTCTCTTTTCAGGGAAATGATTTGCGTCTTTTTTTCTCTTTTATTACTCAATTTTGCTAGTGCGTCATGTACTAAATTCGTGGACTTTCAGAGCTTGTTGTCGGATACCTTATGTGCAAATCTACAGTCAGGTGTGGTTCTTCTCTATTAATCTTTTTTGTTTTGTAACTTTGATGCCTCCTTTCATTAACTTTTTTATAATCTTAGAACCCAGGTTATTTCTTGATTTCTGATTCATAGGTTATTTTGTCACAGTTTTGTTGAACATGGACAGAAGACACCTCTTTGCAAAAGTTTGCTGCCTTAGTGACTTCCTCAGCTTAAGTGAGAATTTTTTACTTCACAAGAAAATTCTGTTGCGGATTAGCTTGACCTCTGACACCTTAAATTGTGGCGACTCGAATATTGAGATTCTGCACCAGGGCGAGAGCAATGTTTTACGTTCCAGTTTGGCGTCAACCAATATGGTTGTAGCAGGGAGCTTAATACTGGCATCTATCTCTGCAGCAGCTGGTCTTGTTGATTCAATTTGTGAATTTTCGCTTAAAGTCATCGGAATGAGAAGAGCGGATTGTTTAATGACATTGTTGATTCTCCATACATTTGCTTATGTTTGTGGTGAAGAGTATTTCACCATTAGTAATTACCATGTAGTCATGGAAGCAGTAAAGGTTATAGTGGCGTCCTTGGAGGGTTCTTTGGCAATTAATGGGACTAGCCAACCAGATGATGGTACCTTGCAACATTGTTTTCCATGTGAGAAATGTCCATTTGCTGACAGATCTATTTGTTTGGATGACGTTTCATCTAAGCTAATAGAAGAAATGCAAGCATTTACAGATCCCCATAATCAAGCTGATACATTCGATTCACGTTTCTTAGTTGCTATCCTGTCAGCTCTTGAGTTGCTTGCTACTCATATGGTAATCCATTTTTTCATTTCATTTTCTTAAATATTGTCTCTGCTTAATGTTAAGTTCATTGACGAGTAGTCTTACTTTCCACTATTGCAGAGCTGGGGTTGGGTATGTGACAAAGTTGTGTCAAAACTGTTAGAGACAGTGGAATCATGTGATCCCGAGAGTATCATGTCGACTGCTGTTGTCACACTGTTGGGTGATTTAGGCAGGTGGGTATCTCTTGGAATGTTATTTTAGAAGGTTTCCACATCTTTCCTTTTACCTGCATATTTATATGGCTATATGTTATATTTTCTTCAGGCTAGGCGTTGAAACACGTGGATACGACGATCCTGGGGTGAGAAGCATCATACAACGACTATCGGCTAGTCTACATAAAGCAAGTTCTTCGAAGCACAATACCTTCTCAATGACTGTTGTTCATTCGCTAACTCAGCTTCATCCAAATGGTGCGGAGGTTTTTCTGAAGAACAACGAAGAATCAGTCAAAGGTGCGCATCCTGCTTCCAGTACAGCTACATCTGATATTCTGAGGACCATGTTTTCTTCTTTAAGCAACAAGCCGACATCTGCCTTGCATAATTGCGTAATTCCCGACATAATTGCTTAGTTTTTCCTTCTTTGAAGATGGTAGTTGTAGTTTAGGGGTAGCCATCAAATGTGAAACCACTTGTCGAAGCTCTCTTATATCAGCAATAAGCTGTTTTCTGAGAGATTTACCCCATTTGTATCCATTCAATCAACATGCATCCATTTTTAAAGGAAGGATGCGCTGTTGATTGTATTCCGCAACGAAAGAAATGTACATTCCTTGCCTTTGTTGATTGTATTTCATGAATGAAAGAAAGAAATGTACACTCCTTGCCATTGTTCAATTTTTTTATGTAATTTTTACTAAAGCTTTTGCAATAGAATAGAAACGCACGGCATTGAGTTGCTTAGTTTGCCTTATCCTACGTCTTCTGTTTCAATAGAATAGAAACGCACGGCATCGAGTAGTGTCCTGGGAGATCTTAGGCTGACTTAATTTGGTGTGAGAAGCAGCGCGTACGAGAATCAGATTAATCAAGAGGGCTTGCCTACTATTGTGTAAGCGTGTCTGTTTTCACGAGTCTTCGGTCGAGTCTTAGAAATCTACCATATTAGAGACCAATGAAAATGAATAATAATAAAGGTCAGTTAAAAATGTGTATCTTTGATATTACTAGACATTTTGTAAAATTTAGCCGCCTATGAGAAGAATCAAATTAATCAAGAATCTCGCCTATTTACTATTTTAAGTGGATACTGTGGATGTCTCTTTTGTTTAGGAGTCTTCAATTCGGTCTTGGAAATAAGGATAAACTGTAATAAGATACAGTTAGTCTTGTTGAAGACGGGTCGGAGTAAGTGACGGGTAATGCCACTCACAAAACGGATAGGGGGGACAAGGTGGGGGCACCCCCATGTGCTTCCATCTCTCCTCTATTTGGGTCATTTGTGAGAGGAAATGGTATCCGTCACTCCAAAGTGACGGATACGTGTCGTTTTCAATGAGATTTTGTGAATAAGATAAGGGTAGCTCAATCTTAAAATTATAATACAACAAGTCTCACTTGTGACGGGTATATCCGTCACAAGCTTATAACGGGTCAAGTACTACCCATGTGGGTAGATAAGACAAAACAGATTCCTACTCCCTAGACACTTTCCTTTTGTCTTATTTACCCCATATGAGTAGTACTTGACCCGTCGCAAGCTTGTGACGGGTATGCCCGTCACAAAAGAGAATTTGTGATTATAATAATAGTTATAAATAATATTAACTTATTTGTAGGATTTTTTTTTTATGACAATTATTCGTAGGAGTAGAATTTGTATGTGTTATTCCCGCACATGTTTCCCCCTCAGATGCCCGCATATAGGATATTCCCTTCTAAAATATCTCCTTAAAATATTGTACTCAATAATATATTGTCATATAATTGTTGTCAATCTATTTTGAACAATTATAAATATATATATATATATATATATATATATATATATATATATAGAGAGCAAGGTTCAAATGAGTCCCTCATATTATTTGAGTCTCTAAGTCCTTATTAGAGCCCTTGGATCATCCAAGATGAAGGGTTAAGATTGGAAGCAAAAAAAAAAAAACTTAACACTAATTTATCACTTTATCTCTACTCACACTAATTAATCACTAACACAAACTAACTAAACACAAATTCATTATATATATTTTTTCCACTCATCAACTTCTCTCTCATCTCACACATTTCACTCCTCTCTTCTCTCAAAAACCCAAATAAATCAAAATCCAAATAATTAAAAAAATCCAAATATATCAAAACCCAAAAACCCAAATAAATCACTCACTACTCTCTTTCTCACTCACCATCACCGTCCACCGCCGCCACTCTCACCACCACCATGTGACCACTGTCGCCAACCACCACGGTTTTTTTTTTTAATTACGTTTTTTTTTTTTTTTTTTTTTTTTTTTTTTTTTTAGATTTGTTGTTACCATGAAGTACATTAAATTTTGTTTGTGTCGCTTTTTTTGGTGATGGTCGAAGGAATGGTGGTGGTTGTGCCGGTTTTTTTTTATCAAAATTGTTCTTAGAATTTGTTCCCTTTTTAGTAGATCTACACATGATTATGATTATGAGAAAGATTTAAAATTTTATATCTAGTTTTTAAAATGAAATTGTGATTTAAATTATAAATCTATTAAAAAAAATTAGATCTAGTTTTCTAAATGATTTAAAGTACACTTTTGAAAAAAAAAAATTGTATTATTTCGTTTTTTTGGCAAAAAGAAAAAAGAGTCGTGCTTTTTATTGTTGGTTGTTGAGTTGGTGTAGTTGTTGACGACGGCAAAAGTTGTTGGTGACTGAAATTACACTCATATAGGATTAAAGTTACACTCTTAATGAACTAAAGTTACACTCTTAATAAATTAAAATTATACTATGAATATGGACCAAAGTTACAGTTTCATTGGACTAAAGTTACACTTTAATAGACTAAAGTTTTAGTTTTAATAGACTAAAATTACACTTGTAAGAGACTAAAGTTACACTTTCAAGTTTCAATGGACTAAAGTTACACTTTAATAGACTAAAATTACACTTGTAAGAGACTAAAGTTACACTCATAAAAGACTTCTTGTAGATTAACCACTTATGAAATTTTCATAATTTTAACCTAACTTATTGTAGATTAATTGACTTATAAGTGTAACCGTATTCTTTTAGAAGTATAACTTTAATGTTTTGAGAGTGTAATTTTAGTCTTTTGAGAGTTAAATTTAGTCCACTTAAAGTATAATCTTTAGTCCATATTAAGTGTAGCCTTAGTCCATATTAAGTGTAACCTTAGTCCATTAAGAGGAGACTGTAATTTTAGTACATATTAAAATTATAGCTTTACTCCATTGAGAGTATAACTTTAGCCATTGCGAGTGTAACTTTAATAGAGATAAGTGTAACTTTAATAGAGATAAATGTAACTTTAATATAGAAAACTATAACTTTAAGAAACTGTAACTTTAATAGAAATATGTGTAACTTTAATAGACAATCTTTAGTCCACTTAAAGTATAATCTTTAGTCCATATTAAGTGTAGCCTTAGTCCATATTAAGTGTAACCTTAGTCCATTAAGAGGAGACTGTAATTTTAGTACATATTAAAATTATAGCTTTAGTCCATTGAGAGTATAACTTTAGCCATTGCGAGTGTAACTTTAATAGAGATAAGTGTAACTTTAATAGAGATAAATGTAACTTTAATATAGAAAACTATAACTTTAAGAAACTGTAACTTTAATAGAAATATGTGTAACTTTAATAGACAATATGTGTAACTTTAATCTCAACCAAGATCTAAAGTTACAAAAAAAAATAGATTTACATAAAAAACACAGATTTGAAAAATTAACCCGATAAAAAAACAAGACCTACAAAAAAAAGTACCATAATAGAGCAAAATGTAATTTTAATAGAATAACGTGTATCCTTAATAGAAAAGGAGTGTAACTTTAATACAATACGAGTGCAACTTTAAAAGAACTTAAAAAACGAACTAAAAAAAATTAGATCTAAAACCAAAAAGTTTGAACACAAAATCTGAAAAAAAAAAAATAAAACACTTTGAATGGCTAGTGCCGAAAGGCTATGAAATGCTAGTGCCTAAAGGCTATGATAGTATGGTACTTCCCAGGGGAGGTGACATTCCATGGTTATGAAAGTATGGCCCAAAGGCTACTATTGTCAGGAATTATCACACTTTGAATCATGATTTCTGTTTTTGCTTCCATAACTAATTTAAAAGATGTATGACATTCTTGAGTGGGTGTACAATTAATATTAAAAAATATTAAAAAAAACAAAAAACAAACAAACAATTTAAGTTGAGATCTGTGAAGAAGGAAAAAGCAAAAAAAAAAAAAAAAAAAAAAAAACCGACCCCAAACATAAATAATAAACACCAAATCTGAATTATGATAAACTAAATATATCGTGTGTGTAACTTTTTGATACGTTTTTTTTTTCAAAAATATATTTTTTATTTATTAGATCTAAGATTAAAATTAACAAATTACATGAGATATATTTTACTAGATCTAAGAACAAAATAAAAAATATGAAAAAGAAAAAAATTATGACAAGACGAGATTTGAGAAAATAAATAATAAGTCGAGAATACGTATATAAATAAAATTAAAAAAACAACAAAAAATAACAAATAGCAAAAAAAAACGAAACATAAAATTTAACACCAAAAAAAAAAAAAAAAAAAAAAAAACGAAAATTGAAAAAAAAATGTGAGGCGGTGGTGGCGTCAACGGTGGTCGTGCGTGGTGGTGGCCGGTGGTAGTGGGTGGTGGTGAATGGAGAAAAGAGGAATGAGTGATTTATTTGGATTTTGGGTTTTTTTTTTATTTATATGGGTTTTTGGGTTTTTTTATTTATTTGGGTTTTGATTTATTGGGGTTTTTAGAGAGGGAGGAAGTGAAATGTGTGAGATGAGAGATAAGTGGGTGAGTGGATAAAAAATATATAGTAAATTAGTGATTAATTATGGTAGATTAGTGTGGGAGGAGAGAGTGTGTAGGATTAGTTATTAAACACCACTTTTGGGGACTCAATCTAGGCCATCCATTTTGCTTGATCTAATGGCCCTTAATAAGACTTATGGACTCAAAAATATGTGAAGGACTCTCTTGATCCTTATACTATATATATATATATATATATATATATATATATATATATATATATATATATATATATATATATATATATATATATATATATACAGAAAATCCCGGAAAATCAAGAACAATAAATGACAACTTTATATACACTACTATACAATATTCTCTACCGAGATTATCATTTAATACACGATGACCCAAACAAGTATGAATTTAGAACAGAAAATTTGAATTTTACCGGAATATGTCACCGAAATGTGAAAATGGGTGCAACTTCTAATCTGAGAACATTTTAGGGGAATAGTTTATTAAAAAGTTTATAAAAGGAAGTTTTTTTTTAGAAAAATGGTATATAAAAGGGTGTAATTATGAAGAAAATGGAGAGAAAAAGAAAGCGGATCCATACTCAAATAGGAGGTAGTACAATTTACATGAAAGACTTGGTTGACGGACAAAAGGAAGACTTGACCCTTGAGGGACGTGGTTGACGGGCAGAAGGAAGACTTGACCCTTGAGACCGGCAAGGTTCTGCTTCATACGGTAATCATATATAAAAAGTGTTCTGTCTAATGGCAAGATGGACCATGTAAAACTCGAACTTCGCGACGCGCCATTCTTTTACATCAAAACAAATGCCGATCTCAATATGCTCTGTTTGCAGATAAGTAGATTGCATAAAGATTGTCACAATATAAACCAAGGGTTTCAGATCTAACAGGATTTCGAAACCACTATGGCCAAAGCATGATATTCCGCTTCACCATTGGATAGAAACATACTACAGTAGTGTTTAGTTTACGTATCCTAAAAATAAATATAATACCAAGATTATTTAAAAAATATATTTACGTAATCTAATGATGAACTCTAGTCAAATAGTGACTATATAAATGAAATGAAATGAAAGGAGTATACATACAGTGGAACAATTTTATTGTAACTAACGTAGCGGGTCCTTTTATGAGAGGACCCTAATTTGAGACAAAGTCATGTATTAATGTATTCCTTATTTAATCAGAGTTAATGAGTTAGTCTAATTCAATAGACAGCCTTACATAGGTACATAACTAACTATATATATATAGGACCATATCTAATCAGTTAACACACCAATCAAAAACTTGTTCATAGCAAAAGTTAAAACCCGACTTGTGTTTCATTGAATGAACAATGTTAAGAATATGTGTTATAACACAGTTTGTTTTCATATTGCTACTGAACTTGGGTGCATTAAATGTACACCAGGGCTTCGCAATAGGGTGCCATGAGGCGGAACGAGAGGCCCTCCTCAAGTTCAAGCACAGTCTTAGTAACCCAACAAATATGTTGTCATCTTGGGAGGGCAAGGGTTGTTGTGATTGGGAAGGAGTGAGCTGTGACAATGTTACAGCCTTCGTCACCCGTCTCGACCTACACAACCCTTTTTATGAGCCTTATGGCGCTAGTAGTGACTCACTATCCTCTCCAAAACTAGACCCTTCTCTGCTTGGACTCAGCCACCTGAACTACTTGGATTTGAGCACCATTGACTTCCTAGGCAGTCAAATCCCCAAGTTCATAGGTGCTTTCAAGCATCTCAGGTATTTGAACCTATCCTGTTCAGACTTTAGCGACATTGTGCCATCCCAGCTCAGCAATCTTACTAGATTACAGACACTCGATTTGAACTACAATCAGTTCTTATCCAGTGATTTACATTGGGTTTCTAAACTTGTAAGTTTGCAATATCTTGATTTCGGTCGTAATTATATACTTCACTCCAATAATTCCATGGACGCACTCAACATGCCTCCTTCTTTGCTAGACCTGCATCTTCGTGAATGTCAGAATCTTAAGAATAACCCCTTATTACTTAGCACCCTTTTCTCTAATTCCACTTGCCTTTCTAGGATTCAACACCTTGATATTTCAGGTAACTCATTAGGTGGAAGACTGCCTTATTTTTTGGCCAACATGACCTCCCTACGGCACCTCGCTGCCTCATACAATTTTTTTACAGACTCATTCCCAATGTGGTTGAGAACTATGACCTCCCTAACACACCTCGACCTTTTAGCCAACACCTTAAATGGCTCAATCCCATTGTGGTTGGGAAATATGACCTCCCTTACATACCTTGACCTTTCAAGCAATAAATTAAATGGCTCAATCCCACTCTCGATGAGAAACATGAGAAAACTCGAATATCTCTACCTTAGCTCTAACAGATTTAGTAGCGTTGAGGGAGGTGCGATCATGGGTATACTAGGGAACTTATGCAAGCTCATAAATTTTGATTTGTCATACAATTCTATTGGAGGGAGCATAGTAGCTAGCCACAATAATTTCTC
Organism: Silene latifolia; assembly: GCF_048544455.1. Lineage (NCBI taxonomy): Eukaryota > Viridiplantae > Streptophyta > Magnoliopsida > Caryophyllales > Caryophyllaceae > Silene > Silene latifolia. Next base: position 29,366,432 of record NC_133530.1, on the reverse strand, counting down.
CAAATGCGCCAGTTATGATTTGGAGAATTTGAGGTTGGGTCGAAACATGATTGGAGGCATGTTGCCTTCCTGGCTGGGGGACTTCAAGTATTTGAGAGTGGTAGACATAAGTTACAATGGTATAAATGGTCCCATTCCAAAATCAATTGGAAGATTATCATACTTGGAAGAGTTAGACCTCTCATTAAACTTTCTACAAGGTGCACTGTCGGAGTCCCACTTAGATAACCTCTCAAGATTAGAGTGGTTAGACCTAAGCTACAATGTTGTGGAGTGGAATATTACTTCTAATTGGTCTCCCCCATTTCAACTCTCTTGGCTCAATATGGCATCTTGTAAAATCCAAGCTCAGTTCCCACGTTGGATTGGTGAGCAGACCAAGCTCAGTACATTAGATTTTTCGGATAATAATATGTTCGGAGAGCTACCTCAATGTTTCTCAAGCAATCAGTTGAAGTTTTTAACTATTTCTCATAATCAAATTACAGGTCCAGTCCCACAGTTTAACTCTTATTTCGCACTTGAATCCATAGATCTCTCGTTTAACTTGCTTTCTGGGTCACTTGTATATCACGATCCTTCTGCTAAGAATAATACATCAGTCGGCGCTCCCGTATGTCTTCCCATAGGTCAACTTCGTTCCTTGAACTTCCTAGATCTTCAGAAGAATAACATTTCAGGAGTCATTCCTGATTGTTGGGCTGATTTTGATTTTCTAGGTTATATCAACTTAGCTTCCAACAATCTTTCAGGGATTATTCCCTTGTCTATGGGACTGATTCGGCCATTAACATTTCTCAAGTTGAGTGAAAATTCTCTTCGAGGCCCGATTCCTCCAACATTGGGTAATAATTCAGACTTGCAAATTCTGGATCTTGGTGAGAATCAGCTAGTTGGGAATATACCAAGTAACTGGGGAAGCGATACTTTTCTAGCACTGCTCAGGCTACGCGGAAATCAACTTACTGGTTCTATTCCACCAACATTGTGTTCAATCCATACACTCCAATTTATTGACCTTTCCTTGAACAACTTGACAGGAGACATACCTCGTTGTTTTGGCCACTTACTGAGCGGCCTGGTTTATTCTTTTCCTCAAGTCCAAGATGATAGCACAATGGTGGTTCTGAAAGGAGCAGAACTACAATACACAACAACTCTCGAGTTTGTCATAAACTTAGACCTTTCATGTAATGCCTTAACAGGCACCATCCCTGAAGAGATCACAAACCTATCTGCACTTATCGGTCTTAACTTGTCTCACAACCATCTGACTGGGAATATCCCAAACAAGATCGGTGAAATGACATCTTTAGAATCCCTCGATCTATCAAACAATAATCTGTCAGGCACAATCCCGCCAAGCATCTCAGACTTAACTTCATTGGTTCGTCTCAACTTGTCCTACAACAAATTACAAGGAGAAATCCCCACCGGACATCAACTCCAAGTGCTCGAAGATCCATCAATGACATATATAGGCAACCCTGGACTTTGTGGTGACCCTTTGCCAAACAAATGCAGGACCAAGCAAACTGAAAATCAGCCGATCCAAGGACAAGAAAAACCACACAAGGAACTGAAGAAAGAAGTTTGGGAAAAAACAGTGTTGTATTTGGTAATAATGTCGGGATTTGCAACTGGATTTTGGGGAGTAGTGGGGAGTTTGCTGCTCAAGACGAGGTTCAGGTTCGCTTTCTTTCAGGTTGTGGGAAATGTCGCGGATTACTTTTATGTTCAAGTAATGATAAGGATCAACAAGCTCAAAAATCAGCGGTAAGTTTCCTGATTGTCATGTTATGAATGAATGTATGTGCTGAATAGCATGAAGCTAACAGTTTGGCATAGATCATCATGAATTTAAATTCGCTTGTAACCGTTAATTTGGCTTTGTATTTATTGTATAAATAAGATGCAATTTCAGGGCACTAAGCTGTAGTCTGTAGATACAGCTACTTTTATGTGTTGAATTCTAATAACTGTGATTTTATGATTTCCTTCTAACAGATTGCTATGCAGGTGATTTACCTATTTCTTAGGAGGACCTAATTTGATCCAGATACATGTATACTTGTTGTTGTTGTTGTTGGGCTGTCGTTTAACTGCAATATAAACTCAATCCAATCTTTGGGTACCAAAAAAAACGTCACATATTAAAGGGGGTTATTGAGTTACTCCACTTACTTGGATTGGTTACTAATCAAGCTAAAACAAATCGAATCATGTCAAGTTTGGTTTTTATCAGGTCAGTGTAATTTTCCGAGTTGAGTTGGGTCCATGTTAAGTCCTTGTCCGGTGACTGGTTAGGCGGGTCTAGTTTGGTCAAAGTTATCACGACAAATAGTCAGTAACTGGAAAAAATGTATGCGTGGAATAATATGCCAAGTAGGTACCTGCAAATGATGAATGAAAGGAATTAAACATATAATAACGGAATATCGGTTATTAAACATTTCTTTTGTAAAGTCAAAAAAGTTGGTGACTTAATGGTCTTTATTGGGTACTCATGTCAAATTGTCGAACTCGTTTGAGGTGGTTTGAAAATCAATGACTTCAACTTATCTCTTCATCCAAAAAAATGAAGATCGACCTAATTTCTTTACCTTCAAAAAAAAAAAAAAATAACGGAATATTGACCAGAATTATTATTATCATAGGAAGAATTGCATTGAGGAGCTTGTTACAAAAGTCCAAAGAGTATCATGGTGGAAGACTTTAGAGGACTTGAGGGACTGCTTCTAAAAGTGGCCACTTCTGAACTTGACTGTGATTTTTAGTGCTTGATGTCCGAACTTTTTAAATCGCTAAAAATGGGTTATTTTACAAATTAATTGAGTTTTTGGGGTCGATTTCAAACTATTTGGGCTAATGGATTAACATCATCACTTTTATTTGTAGTTGGCGGTTATATATAAAAACAGGAAAAAAAAAGTTTAAGTGATGACGTGGACCCATTTGTCCAAATAGTTTGAAACCGACCTCAAAAACCCATTTAATTTGTCAAATAACCCCATTTAACAAAAAAAAGTTGTACAACTAATGATAGGAGAAAGTAGAACACTATAAAATAGCAATTTCTTTTTATTTTATCAATGTATTTCTCAAATGTTTAAATAGCTACTGATGAGTAAGGATTAGTCGTCTTTTCCTACTATCAAAACAATTTATAAACTCCGATAAAATGGTAGTATCGATCGGGTATCGAACTCGAGGATGGTGTGAGTTTCTACTCAATTCGTTTTAGGTCTATTTTAGTCGAACAATAAGAGGATTTGAAGTTTATGCAACTAACTCAAGCAACTAAAACAGTGATAATGCAAATGAAACGGTTTATATTAAAACTAGGGTCTTTGGGCTCCCCTAAGTGGGTAAAGCGTAAAGGTAAACAAGGGTAAATAATCGGGTATGGGTAGTGGTTAGCCTAGGTAAGAGACTCAATATCTTGGTCTCCCTAAAGATAGACACACAATTTTCATTGAGTATCCAATCTCAACTTAATCAAGCTATCAAAAGACCCTACAAACTTTCATTTATGGGGAATTTAAGCAAAGAATGAAGAAAGGTGTAAACTTTCACTCACATAATTCTACAAACACCTTATGTGCAAGAATAAGAAAACTAACATTCTACCCAAAACTCAATTATTAATTACCCAAATTATACCATTAATTTCCACTTAGGATCCCCCTAAACCCTAGGGGGTCACTACTCACACATCATGCTTAAGTAAATGTAAACAAATGATGAAAGACAAACAAAAGTGATGGGAAACATGATATAAACTATAACAATAATAAAGGGAGATACAGAAATGTAAACAATTGAAATAAAGACTATAAAAGATGAGAAATTGTACTAACAACAATGAAAGGTTGAATCTTGGATTAATAAAGAGAAGAGATTATTCAAAATCTTCTATTACAATTCAATGCCCAAATGTAAACTATTGAGCAACACTAAATTAATACTAATTAGCTAAAGGATTAATATTTAACTAGTGTAGATCCCGCGCAAATGCGCGGTAAATTTAGGCCTTTTAATTTTTTGTGTATTAGTTATAGATTTTAGATTTATATCTCGCGAATTTTTATAAAAAATAACCAATATTAAAATTAATCAAAAGAATTGAATAATTCCATAAATTGTGTTTTTTATGAAAATATTTTAACTACATCAATTTTTTTTTTTAAAAAAAAATTTCGTCACGAAGTTAATAATAGGAGATACAATTTTTATGTATAGATTATTTTAAATGTAAAATTAGTTTAATAAATGAAAATCTAATTTGTTTCCATATTCTCTTAGTATATAGAAGGATTTATACTTTTAAAATTTGCACCTCATTAATATTTATAAGTTCACTCTATTGTATTTTGATATGAAACAAAAAAATTGAAATGGAAAACTAATAAAAAAAATTATTTAAGTTGTGAATTTTTTTGTCACGAAGCTAATAATAAGCATGTGTCAAGTTATTCTCTACAATAATAATTATTGCATTACTGAAAAATTTAGCAACTTATACTTTATAATTTAATATCAATTTTATTTTATTTTAATGAAAAATTTATAATTATAAATTTTTATTTAAAAAATTAGAGTTTATTTATAAGAATATATTCATTGAAAAGATAATAATGTAATGAAAGAAAATTTTATTTATTACCATATTTAGCTAGATGCTTTTTGGAGGGAAAACTAAGAGGAGTTTTATTCTCTTAGTAGTAGGGGGGATTAGGGAAGGATTAAGACTTGATTAACAAAGTTTGAATAAATATTAAGTGCTTGAAAATATCTAGGCTAGTGTAGCAATGATTTAGAGGAGAGGGGTATATATATGATCTCCAAAAATTAGGTTACAAATTAGGTTGGTGGGAAGAATGCTGGTAGAGGGGTCCTTTACCGGTTGACCGGCTACCGGTGCCCATACCGGCAGCGAGATATTGTTCTTTTGATTCAATTCTTCAATCTTCAAAGCTGGGGGGTGTCCCTGCCGGTTGACCGATTGCCGGCCTACCGGTAGAGGACATCTTCTTTTCTTCAATTTCAACTCTTCTTGGATCTCTCTACCGGGCTACCGGCTACCGGTACATCTGCCGGTAGCGAGATATTTTGCATTAGGGCATCAATTCCGTCTTCAAACTTTCTAAGACATAGGGGGAGCTCTCTGCCGGCTGGCCGGTTGGCCCGCCTACCGTTAGAGAGTCCTTTCTCAACATACTCTTCCTCTTTTCCTCCTTGCTTTGACTCGAATCTTTTTCTTTCTCGCTTCCTTTATCAAATTCCGGCTCATTCCTACATAAATGCGTAAAATAGTGAAAGTACGGGATTAAGAGCATAAAATAGCGAGATAAGGTTCGTGGAGCGCCTCTAAATGGGTCAAAAAGTAAGGAAATAAAGGGAAAAATAGTACGAATTTGGCACGTATCAACTTCTCCACACTTAAGATTTACTCGTCACCGAGTAAGTAACCTAAACAGGATCAAGACCCCTATTAATACTAACCATTTTTCACACTTTATTCATAATAGCCAAATCGGGTTTAGCTTCACCCGGAGCCCTTTCAACTCGCAATTTGACACTTCATGAGGGGAAGTGCCCTATTGTAAGGCAAGTGAGGTCTTGCTATAAAATTTTGATTCAAAATGGTGCTTAACCACCATATAGAGCATGAAAATGAACCATTCAAAATGCATATACATTTGCCTCATTCAAGTGGTATTTCTTCAAAAAACGGTGTAACACCCCCATACTCCAAGTGCCTTACCAGGACCACTCAGTTATAAGGATGCTACCATCTCGGTTACCCGAGGCAATGATAATCAAATAAACAATAATGAAACAACATTTAAATAGAAATACTTTAGCGAAAGGTTACAATCTCAAAACCAAAACCAAAATACGAATACATGTTTCAAATCAACTGTCTAATCAGCTAACTGAAATGTTTATTAAACTACTAGCTACAGCGGAAGACTTCTATCATCAGACCGTGGCACATCCCAGCTATCCCAGTACTCAACTCATACCTGCTCAATATCTGCTCACCATCCCCGAATGGATCACCGCAGTTTTAAAACAATAAACCGGGTCGACTAATCACACAATTTATATAACCAACAAGATAATAATTAACACACTCAAGCAAGTCACACACAATCACCCACTCCAATCAATCTCCGTCACCGATCGTCCACTGGACCAGCCACGCCAAAGGGGGGACCGCAGCCGTACCCACCAAATCCCCGCTCATCATACCGAGCGAAAACCTTGTCCCATTAATGTGCACATCCCTCCTGTGGCGGGTTCCACAGGAGGCGAAACTAGGGCGTGAAGCCACTCCCGCAAGTGACTCCACTCAGCCGAGAACGCATCTCGAGAACCAGAGACAAACAATCACAATCAACAACCGTCACAACACAATTACGATATTATTCAACAACCGCAACACATAAACAACCAATTATGGGACTAATACTGAGTAGGAAAACCCTACCTGGAAAGCACAACACAATCAGACGATCTCACAGCTGATATCAAAATGCTTCCTCTACGAATCCTCCTCCTAACATACAAACATATAATCACTACCATGCATATAACACAACAAAACCCCCAATTCCAAATGTTAGGGTTTAACTAACTTTAATGAAATACTATAAAAATGGTACATAGGTCTTACCCTCGACGCAAGGATCACAACGGTATAAAGCAAGGTAAAATCCGACCTTCCAAGCTCCGGGATTTGCCAACAATGCGATTAAAGCGAATGACGTAGTTTGATTTCTCTTTTCACAGTGATTAGGTTTTAAAAAGTGTTTAAGAAGAATGACGGAAGTTATTATATACTTAATCGCATTATTAACAAAACCCGAGAAATCATCCCCCGTAAACCGGTTACTCGATCGAGTAGCTAAGGTACTCGATCGAGTGCCCCTTTACTCGATCGAGTATCCACGCTACTCGATCGAGTACCCAACAGGTCAGAAACTATTTTAAACTGCAACTCGCCCTTACTCGACAGAGTAAGGCCTACTCGATAGAGTACCCAGAGACTCATAAATACGTAGTATTACAGTCTTCCCTCCTTAAAAAGAACTTCGTCCCCGAAGTTCAAACCACAACAAAACAAAGACTCACACTACAACACTCCCGACTCAACAACCAAAACAAACTCAACATAAAACATGTTACTAACCCAAACTCAACCCGACTCAACGACAACAACTATACCGACACAACATAAAAAGGGTATAAAAACTCTTAAAAACTCTTTGCGATCATCTCCTACCCCCCTAAAAGAAACAAGGTTACGTCCCCGTAGCCATACATACCTGATCAAAAAGGAAAGGGTAGCGCTCTCTCACGGCATCCTCTGCCTCCCATGTAGCTTCCTCAGTCTCGTGGTTAGACCAAAGGATCTTAAGCAAAACTGTCTCACCACTCCTAGTCTTCCTAACCTTCCGGTCAAGAATCTGCTTAGGTACCTCAAGATATGATAAAGACTCATCTAGCTCTAAGCTCTCTACCTCTAACACATGTGACGGGTCACTCACATACTTCCGCAGCTGCGATACATGAAACACATTATGCACTCTTTCTAACGCAGCTGGTAAAGCCAGACGATATGCAACCTCTCCAACTCGCTCTAAGATCTCATAAGGCCCGATGAACTTCTGACTCAGCTTGCCTTTCTTCCTAAATCTCATAACCCCACGCATAGGAGACACTTTCAGAAGAACCTTATCCCCAACCCGAAACTCTATATCCCTACGATGTAGATCTCGCATAACTCTTTTGTCTATCCCGAGCCGCTTCTCATCCGTTCCCCGATCATCTTTATCTGCTTTCAACCATCTCATGTACCATCTCTGGTCCTAGAACCACTCGCCTCGATTGTCGTCCCAACAAATCGGACTCCTGCATCTCCTCCCATATAAAGCCTCAAACGGTGCCATGCCAATACTAGTGTGGTAGCTGTTGTTGTAAGAAAACTCTATCAAATCCAACCTCTGTTCCCAGCTACCACCAAAATCCATCACACAAGCTCGTAACATATCCTCAAGAGTTTTGATTGTCCTCTCGGTCGACCGACCGTCTGTCGCGAGGATGAAATGTCTTTGTACTCATCTTCAAAGTTGTTCCCAAAGATTCCTGCAACTCTTTCCAAAACCTTGAGATAAATCTCGCATCTCTGTCAGACACTATTTTCTTAGGGACTCCATGTAACTTTAGCACATTCTTTCGATAAGCCATAGCTAATTGTGCTTTAGTCCATGTATCTTTCATTGGAACAAAGTGAGCTGACCTGGTCAGTCGATCTACTATCACCCATATCATGTTGTTACCCTGTTGACTCTTTGGCAAACCCACGATAAAATCCATAGAAATGGATTCCCACTTCCACTCAGGTACCTCTAAAGACTGAATCTTACCTTGTGGTCGTCGCTGTTCTCCTTTAACTCTCTGGCATGTCAAACAACGGGCCACAAACTCAGCTGTTTCTTTCTTCATCCCAGGCCACCAAAACGTGTTCTTCAAATCCTTGTATAGCTTATCACCACCTGGATGTACTGAATACGGTGTACAATGTGCCTCTGTCATGATTGTCTTTTTCAGCTCCTCATCATTAGGGACACACCACCTACCATCGAACCTCAAACTACCATCTGTATGAATAGAGAATCGAGACACTGTCCCTTTCTCTACTCCAGCTCTCCACTCAACCATCTTAGGATCTAAAGCCTGTTTACCTCGAATATCATCATAAAGATCAGCCGTCATCACAAATCTCCCACAGCATCCCCTCTCTGCATCATATGTATCCCAAACTTCCCCACCTCATCTCTCAACCTCATCAAAGATAGAGCTGTACACAGGGAGTGTACACTCTTCCTACTCAAAGCATCTGCAACAACATTGGCTTTCCCTTCATGGTAGATAATATCCATGTCATAATCGCCAATCAGCTCCATCCACCTCCTCTGTCTCATGTTCAACTTCTTTTGAGTGAAGATGTACTTGAGACTCTTGTGATCCGAAAATACCTTAAAGGTCGCCCCATAAAGGTAATGTCTCCAAATCTTGAGAGCAAACACCACTGCACCCAACTCCAGATCATGTGTAGGGTAGTTCTCCTCATACAGCTTCAATTGCCTAGAAGCATAGGCAATCACCTTACCGTTCTGCATCAACACACATCCCAACCCATTCTTTGAGGCGTCTGTATAAACCTCAAAGTTCTCGATCCCTTCAGGAAATGCTAAGATAGGAGCTGTGGTCAAACGCTCCTTTAATGTTTGGAACGTCTTCTCACAACTCGCATCCCAACGAAACCTGTTCTCTTTCCTCATCAACGCTGTCATAGGTCTAGCTATCTTGGAGAAATCTTTCACGAACCGTCTGTCGTATCCAGCTAAACCCAAGAAACTCCTGATCTCAGCAACATTCTTTGGTGCTTCCCACTTTGTCACTGCCTCAATCTTCGCCGGATCCACAGCTACTCCCTCCTTAGAGATCACATGCCCCAGAAAAGAAACTTTCTCTAACCAGAACTCACACTTGGACAGCTTAGCATACAACCCATGCTAACTCAAAGTCTGCAACACAATCCTCATATGCTCCTCATGCTCCTCCTTAGTCTTAGAGTAGACTAAGATGTCATCGATAAACACCACCACAAACTTGTCCAAAAACTGTCTGAAGATTCTGTTCATCAAATCCATAAACACAGCCGGTGCATTAGATAACCCAAACGGCATCACCACATACTCATAATGGCCATACCTCGACGTGAAAGCTGTCTTTGGTATGTCCACCTCTCTAATCTTCACCTGATGGTATCCCGACCTCAAATCAATCTTAGAAAAGACTGATGCACCACTCAACTGATCGAACATGTCATCTATCCTTGGCAAAGGATACTTGTTCTTCACCGTCACTCGGTTCAACTCCCTGTAGTCTATGCACAACCTCAAACTCCCATCTTTCTGAAGGAAAAGTAGATCTATATACTCAACATATTCATATATGTTTTATGTTAATTTAATCATAAAATTAAATGGTGATCTTATGCATGCAAACTATAAACAATATAAAGAAGAAATCTTTATCTTACATTGGAATTTCGGTTTATAAGGGCACAAGAGAGATCTCCTCTCTTGTTCTTGTGCTTTCCTTAATGGAAGAACTAAGATCCAAGTATAGGATCTCTCCTAAAGTATAATACCCAAGGCACACTCTTAATAAAATTAATATTATGAATACTAGTACAATATTAATTTAGCATAAAAATGACCCAAAATAAATTGGTTTTTGGTCTCCTAAAAACCGGTTTAAGAGAGGAGAAAAGGAAGTTTTTATCTTTCTAAAAATTCTTAATTTTTTTGATGAATGAATGATAATAATACACAACAACAACTATGTTATGTATTGTATATGACAAAAATAAGGCAAAAACCCTTTGCCCTTCTTTGTGTAAAACCGGGTGGAATAGGGAGAAGAGGGAGCCAATGCATGCACTAGTTGTTCTTCACAATGAGAAATAGGTTTTGCATGGCTAGTCTTTAGGTAATGATTATGTTCTCCACTAATATAATCAACACAATATTAGCCTAATTCTCCTCTTAATTTCGGCATACATAGATAATATGGACTCCATATTATCTTTGTCAAAATGTCAATTTGTCTTATGTCACATGTCATATGTTACATAAATTTGTTATGTATTTTTAACATATTAAAAATCAACGTATTAATAAAAATACGTCATATACAAAAATCGACCTAGTAATTCATAATTACTTGTACCACAATATTTTACCAATTATAAATCACAATAACTTGTATTTATAATAATTCATTCAATTTAATTGTTTCCTTAAACAATAATCTCATCAGAGTAATGAAACAATTCGATTACTTAGACCGTATCTCATTTAATCAAATTTCAATGAGATACGTAAATATTACTTCCAAAATCGTCCGTCAATTTTAAATATTTCAATTGACCCGTATCTTCATACGATCAATTAAATGATCAATTAAGAGTGTTGCCCTTTAGGTATGACCTAGGGGATCAACTGATCACCACCGTCTCACGACAGTAATGTCAAACTCTAGTCGACCAATCATTACCGATATGTGTGGACCAATTGACAAGAAATATTACTTCCCAATTGTATTCTTTATAATGAGACTTAAACATGTGATCATCATGATCAACAGTTGTGATCGCATTATTGTCGGAGGACACATATTCCAACAATCTCCCACTTGTCCTCGACAAGTGTGCGTCACCAATTCTCTTGTCCTATTACTATCTCCCACTCAATGCAAGGTGTCTTTCAGGTCGTACTTGCAAGTGATCATATCGAGAGTGGTTTCCTCGATCTGGAGAATAACTGATTGACCGGATTAATCCACCATGGATACATTCCGAGCGTGGCCACGCATTTCCAGTTCATTACTCCTCGAGTGGCCCTGAGATATTGTTATAACCCTGACTAGGGGTGGACAATTCCTATCGCACTCATTCCCTTCGACTAGCCACAGCCATCATAACCCAAAATATGCCCATTTGACCCCATTTACGAAGGTCGTAGTAACACAAATCAAAGTTAATCTGAAACTGTGCCATCTTAGGCGAATAGTCTTTAGTCAAAAGAATCGACTCATTTGAATACTATAGCAGCTCTCGCCACGACCAGGCTATATAAATTTGCCAGAACTCTATAAGCGGTCATAAGGCCCGACAAAATGTTCCTAACAGTCCGCCTATGTGATCGACTAGTCATTCTCATATGACTTTATGGCACTTGAACTTGCCATCAATCGCATCACACTCTAGTCACTTCGAGACGTCACCTTATGTAAGTAACTATGGGCAAATACAATGCTAATCCATGTTCACTTAAACGGGGTTCAATTGTCTCTACAACCCGTTGGATGTAACAAAGTATAAGGTGAGTTAATAATAACTCAAACGACAAATGTCGACATCACACTCGGGTAGTCAATACCATATTACAACCTTGTGATGCACATCGTAAGTGTGTAAACACTTGTTGATTGCAATAGAAGTTTAACATGTCATGTGTCCATGTGTTCAAACTTCTTAATCGTATTATCCTTTTCATTCATGTTATCACTCATAGCATGAACCTTACCAAGTACACATCAAGGTTTCCGACCTTGGTTTCGGTTCTTTATCTTGAAAGAACTTCCTTATCGATTATCACATAACGAACGAATTTGTGGTGAATGATATAACTTGTACTGATCAAGTACTCCATCCACACACAATGCACTAGGTATATGTTTTGTAGAATCTTGCAATAATTGTCAAGATGATTAGCCTAGCACTTCTCACAAGTCCTAGCATATTTAGGAAAGATTAGTTTGAGCAACTTCTTATTCAACTAAGTATCTTTCCAAACTTCCTATCTCTCCTTTTTGCTTGAAAAGCTTAGGATTCTCATAAATCCTTGCATGTGCTTGGATTTTCTTTAATATGTGCAACCTCTTGTCACATAACAGAGTATTCTGTCAAACAACGAAATCGCTCATCGAATTCTTCTCGAGAATTCATGACGTTTCTACTATGGCTTACCAATGATTCATCATGCTCTTATGCATATGATTCATAATTGGACATGCGCATGATTATTCTAATGGCGGAAACATTAGTGACTTTTAATCATGTCATCAACTATATTTAGGTTCAAGGAACGACCATGACTGCTAATGGCAATTCCATTTCATTTAGATGAATAACCTATGTTTCTCGTTGATTCGATGTGTATCTCTCAATACTTATCCAACATCTCTTGATGTAATTGGATTCATCATAGTTCATTTTCATCCAGAATTGAAAACTCAAATCTTCCTTTGTGAAGGAAGGTATTAGCTCGTCATTCTATAATGAGTGATGAGTTATTAATTTTTACAAGACGATCGCTCCCACTAAATTCCATGTCTTCACATGATAATTTCCAAACTCCCACTGGATTCGCAATTGACTACTCAATTGAGACATTTCAAGAATTGAAATTTATTTCTCTGTCAAGTTATTTAAGATAAAACCATATATGTCCCCATCATATCCCTTCAAAATACCTATTTTGAAGTGGTCTCATTTTTAACCTTATGGAAAGAGATTTTTAATCTCTAACACATTTATATCATAATGATGCATAGCAATGTCATTATAAATAATATTTAGAACACGCCCTTCGAAATACCCTTTTCGGAAGGAGGTTTACCCACCTCATTTTCATAATGAGGTTAAGTAATGACATTTGCGTGGTTTAAAACTTAACTTAGCAATTGAGGATATTGGTATATCAATCCTTGCATCCTCTAGTCATAAATATTGTTTATTACTAGGGTGTTACTTTGATTCATTTAGGCTCTTAAGTAAATCTCAAGTTTGAAACTATAGGTCAAAATTTTATCATAAACTAGTCAAAACTTAGTCAAAACTCTTGTTAAGACTTTACATTAGTCATTTTTCTTCCAAAACTTTCTTTTGGTGTCCTCACGTAGTTATCTTAAGAATATGTTCTTTCGATTACTTCACTTGGTCTCTTTAGTCATGTAGAACTATTTGAGATCATAGATCTCATCTATTGGGTATATTATATAATTGGATATACCTTCATTATTCTTCATTGCGTAGATCTCATTTACACAAGTTCACAAACTTATCTTGGTGTGTGTTGTGTCCTCATTTTTCTCCCACTCTATCTTTAGAATAAATACACTAGAGTTTCAAAGATAGCATATGAGACACAAATAATGATTATGAAGTATAAGGAGAACTATCTCATAGGTTGACTAATAGTTTTAGATTATGAAGTGTACTTGGTGATTGACATTCCTTTGAGAGAGTTCATAGACTCAATGTCACTTTATAAATGATCATACACAAGCCTTAAGAATGTGGATATATAATGAATCCCATCATTATAATTGTCTATTAGATCACTTTAAGTGAATAATCATATGTTTCTAAGAGCAAGCACGTAAATACGAACTTTAGAACAAGGATAAAATGATAAAACGGGTGACTTGGGTTGCAAACCAAGTCACCATTATCCAAAATACAGCCAATTATCCAAAATACCTTTCCATGTCGAACACGGAAACTTAAAGGTTCTAAAATCCAAAACATAATGAAAATAAGACAATAAAAAGCGAAGCTCCATGAAAGCTATTCCTAGCTTCTTGATGGTTTCTCAAGCTTGCTTTTCTTTTCCCTTGTCTTTGCTTGGTGGAGGCCCTATTTACAATAAAAAGGGAGATACATTATCACAACTTTGTATCACAATACCATAGTTGAAATAGAAACATAAAAGAAAGGATAGTCATTTACCTACTGGAGTAATCTTTCCAGCCTTAATATCACCAAGGTATTTGGAACAATTTCTTTTCCAATGTCCAACACCATTACAATAATGGCATTTATCAAGAAGACCCTTCTTGATTTTGGAAGTGCTAGCTTCATAAGTCTTAGCTTTGGTGAAAGTGGGAGCTTGCTTCTTACCCTTCCTCCCATTCTTCTTGAACTTCCCCTTGCTCTTAGTGCTTATGTTAAGCACATCCTTTGGTGGGTTCACATTTAACCCCATGTCCCTTTCGGCTTGCACAAGTAACTTGTGCAATTCTTCAAGAGACACATCCTTGTCTTGCATGTTAAAATTCACCCGGAATTGAACATACGCCTTGACTTTGGATAAGGAGTGTAGAATCCTATCTACAATGAGTTCTTTGGGGATTTCAACCTTTTGAATCTTCAAGGTCTCGACAAGCTCCATAAGTTTGAGCACATGAGGGCTAACCTTTTGGTCCTCTTTGAAGTCGAGATCAAAGAATGCCGCGGCCGCCTCATATTGGACGATCCGCGGAGTTTGTGAAAACATTGTCACAACTTTGGAGTAAATCTCATTAGCGGTGCCCATTTTAAAGGCTCTCCTTTGGAGATCCGCCTCCATCGCAAAGATTAACACATTTTTCATTGCGGCGGACTCCTTATGGTAAGCCTCATATGCTTCCTTAGTGGCGGCGGTCGACCTAGCATTAGGTTAGGGTGGAGATGCCTCGGTTAGGTAACGAAGCTTGTCGTCACCTTGGGCGGCTAATTTGAGTTGGGCATCCCAATCGGAGAAATTTGACCCATTATTTTCAAGTTTACATCGATCCATGAAGGATCGGAGCCATGAAGGATCGGAGCCATGATGAATTAGCGAGAGGCGTGGCGTTAGGGGTTGGTGTAGCCATTTGTTATGAGGAAAAAGAAGTGGTCTACAAAACAAAATAGAAGGAGTAAAACAAATGTCGTTTTAATAATAATACTTGTAAAAATAATTTAAACAAGTTTTATTCATTTTTCTAGTGACCTCTACCCAACTAGATAAATGATTCCAAGACCCAAATTCATATTAACTTGGGCACGGTGTGGCCGATACAACCCTTATCAATATAACTCGGTGGATTAACGCTTTAATCGATTCTACTTTTAGAACTCTTGGTCGATAATATTACATTAACATTTATCTTTAGCCCAAAACACATTCAACAAGGGCACGGTGTGGCCGATAAAACCCTTATCGAAAAACTTTTGTTGAGTTCAATCCAAATTTCGAATAAATGTGTCCATGATCCAAACCCACATTAACTTGGGCACGGTGTGGCCGATTCATCCCTTATCAACATGAATTCGGTGGATAGACATTTATCACCCACTTCCCCTACGTAACAAGGTTTGTACCCCGGTGTGGCCGAGTGCACTCCCTCACGAAATAGGTTTTCAAGGTTTCTACTTTTTGTTAAGGCTATGTCTCAATTGATTGTTTTAGCGAGAGGTCATGTCAATTTATTATCTATCACGTTTTAAGTGAACTAAAGCGGTGAACTATGATAATTGTAATTGACACGGTCGATAAACTCGATGAAAGACAATGCATGTTTTAGTTATGGCGATTTAGCGATGCATGTGACATATAAATAAAATGCAAAGCATAAAAGTAAATCCTAGTATGGCCTTCCTAAAATAGAAAAACTATTTAACTATTACATATTCGGAAACCAACTCCATTGGTCCCTTGAACTTCGGTTGTGGCACGCATCTCGAGGTAACACCGTCTTTATGTATCGCCATCTTGAAGAAATCCGTCTTTGGGAACTCCGAAATAAATAAAATTACATAACAAATTACATAATTTCCTATTATACATTTGTAACTAAAATAAAATAAATCTATTAAATTACAAAACGGTGATACGAGATCACAATAAATTACAACCGAATCGATATTCCCATACATTTCGGGAAATACCAATTAAAAACTAAGGCCATACTAAGTAAAATTACATAAAATAAAATTACATAAAATAAAATTATGACAATCATAAATAAAATGCAGCATTATAATATGTATGAACATGCCCAATTTTATGCTAAATCGCCTTTAAGTAGCCAATATCGTATATTACACTTTTTTTTACGGTTTGCGTGATTCAACGTTTTATAATCACAAAAATTACATAAATTCATATTTATGCATAAGTTAATTACCCTAACCTCTTAGGACTCAAAATTTAGTCTTCACTAATTATTTGACCATAATTAACTCATATTTCTTAAATTTGTTCATTAATGGACTTAAAATTACAAAAATAAGCTATAAACTTCAAATAAATCACAAAATTTCAAATAAATTTAAAATTTAAAATTTAAACTCATGAACATTCTGGAAAAATACCATGACACTCATAATGTTCAAAAAC
Organism: Silene latifolia; assembly: GCF_048544455.1. Lineage (NCBI taxonomy): Eukaryota > Viridiplantae > Streptophyta > Magnoliopsida > Caryophyllales > Caryophyllaceae > Silene > Silene latifolia. Next base: position 29,349,645 of record NC_133530.1, on the reverse strand, counting down.
TTAGGTTAAAAATTTCGAAATTTATCCGGAAAAACAATGTTGCGGTTTATCGGTTTTTAACAAAATAATCATAAAAACATGAGAAAAATTATATTCATCAACTTTTCAATTTTAGATCTGAAAAATATAATAAAATGCAACATGTGACGTTTTTCCTTAGTCATAGAGTATGTTTTAGCAATATTTCACTAATTAAGTCACTATTCATGCTATTTTTCTTCAAAAATCCATAAATCATGCAAAAAGACTTCAATATAGCCTATTATTTTACACACATCTTGTAAAATTGCATGTGACAACATACTAAATTTCTATGACCATATTCGAAATTTATCTCATATTAACCTATTTTTCATCTAAAATCGATTTTAATAATGAAAAATCCATTTTTCGAGCATAAGAAGTCCAAAAATTATGAAAAATTACAGGTCATCTCAAAATAATATATGTGATAACATATCCAAAAATCACTGGAAAATTCGAAGTTTAGCTAATTTTAGTCCGAAAATGACATTTTATTCATAAAATCATATTTTTAATGTCATTATTATGTAATATGAACAATAAAAATCCATAAATTAACCAAAATATCCTAAAAACATTTTAGGACCAGAAATTTTAACATGCATAATGATTTTCGTGATATATCATAATAACACAAATTTAACAAGTTTTATATGTTAATCGTATAACTCGGAAAAACTTTTAACCGATTTGCATGCAAACAACCAAGGCTCTTGATACCGATTGAAGGAAAAGTAGATCTATATACTCAACATATTCATATATGTTTTATGTTAATTTAATCATAAAATTAAATGGTGATCTTATGCATGCAAACTATAAACAATATAAAGAAGAAATCTTTATCTTACATTGGAATTTCGGTTTATAAGGGCACAAGAGAGATCTCCTTCTCTCTTGTTCTTGTGCTTTCCTTAATGGAAGAACTAAGATCCAAGTATAGAATCTCTCCCAAAGTATAATACCCAAGGCACACTCTTAATAAAATTAATATTATGAATACTAGTACAATATTAATTTAGCATAAAAATGACCCAAAATAAATTGGTTTTTGGTCTCCTAAAAACCGGTTTAAGAGAGGAGAAAAGGAAGTTTTTATCTTTCTAAAAATTCTTAATTTTTTTGATGAATGAATGATAATAATACACAACAACAACTATGTTATGTATTGTATATGACAAAAATAAGGCAAAAACCCTTTGCCCTTCTTTGTGTAAAACCGGGTGGAAGAGGGAGAAGAGGGAGCCAATGCATGCACTAGTTATTCTTCACAATGACAAATAGGTTTTGCATGGCTAGTCTTTAGGTAATGATTATGTTCTCCACTAATATAATCAACACAATATTAGCCTAATTCTCCTCTTAATTTCGGCATACATAGATAATATGGACTCCATATTATCTTTGTCAAAATGTCAATTTGTCTTATGTCACATGTCATATGTTACATAAATTTGTTATGTATTTTTAACATATTAAAAATCAACGTATTAATAAAAATACGTCATATACAAAAATCGACCTAGTAATTCATAATTACTTGTACCACAATATTTTACCAATTATAAATCACAATAACTTGTATTTATAATAATTCATTCAATTTAATTGTTTCCTTAAACAATAATCTCATCAGAGTAATGAAACAATTCGATTACTTAGACCGTATCTCATTTAATCAAATTTCAATGAGATACGTAAATATTACTTCCAAAATCGTCCGTCAATTTTAAATATTTTAATTGACCCGTATCTTCATACGATCAATTAAATGATCAATTAAGAGTGTTGCCCTTTAGGTATGACCTAGGGGATCAACTGATCACCACTGTCTCACGACAGTAATGTCAAACTCTAGTCAGCCAATCATTACCGATATGTGTGGACCAGTTGACAGTAAAATATTACTTCCCAATTGTATTCTTTATAATGAGACTTAAACATGTGATCATCATGATCAACAGTTGTGATCGCATTATTGTCGGAGGACACATATTCCAACACTTTCTTCTTCACAAAAAGAACTGGTGCTCCCCACGGCGATACACTAGATCTAATGTATCCCTTCTCTATCAGATCATCTAACTGTTTCCTGAGCTCCTCCATCTCTTTAGGACCCATCCGGTACGGTGCCTTAGAGATTGGCCCCGTCCCCGGTTTCAACTCAACGGTGAAATCTATCTCCCTCTTCGGTGGCAACCCCGGAATCTCCTCTGGAAAAACATCTGCAAACTCTCCCACCACCGGTATCTGATCAACTGTCGGACTCTCTATCCGGTCATCTCTCACATGGCACAAGATCGAGGACATCCCTTCCTCGTATAAGACTTCAAGGTGACAACAAATCAACTTAACTTTGGGTTTGACTAGAAACCCACGATAAGACACACTAACACCCTTAGGCCCTCTCAAAGACACTTTCTTTTGATGACAGTCTATCTTAGCTTTATACTTTCCCAACCAATCCATCCCGACTATCATCTCAAAACCGTCAAAAGGAAACTCTAGCAAGTCTACAGGTAGATCAACTTGCCCAACTATCATAGGCACATCTCTAAACAACCTCCCACATGATACAGACTCACCCAAAGGTATAAAAACTTTCTCACTTACAGTCCCAACCGTTTAACATGACTCGAAGATACAAAGGACTGAGACGCCCCCGAATCAAACAAAACAAAGGTGTGAATACCGTTAACAAGAAAAGTACCAGTGATAACATGGGCATCCTCCTCAACTGCTTTCTTGTCCATCATGAACAGCTTTCCACTGGTCTTCTGTCCACCTCCCTGGACAGTACTGGCTGATGTGGTCGGCTTAGCACCCGACCCCTGATTGTTGTTGTTGTTCGTAGTTGGTTTCTGATAAGAATTACCGCCATTGCGGTTACCTCCACCCTGATAGCTCTGACTTCCCCGGTTAGACCATGACCCACCCGGTCATTTGCTCGCATAACTCGTGCGGGTCCCCGAGAATAGCTCCCCGAGCCGATCCCCGAAAAGCTCCAGCATACTCTGCACTCATGTCTCTTGTGGCCTACACCGCCACAAATGCCCATAGCAGGTCATCCCCCAACTACCACTACCACTCACACGGCCACGCCCAAAGGAAGCCCCAACACTGAACCCTGACCCAGAAGAAAACCCCTTAGCTTGATTGTGGTTGCCTTTCTTGTGACTAGATTGGCCACCACCCTCACTCTCAGCCTTTCTTTTCTCAACACCCGCTCTCTCCTGAGCCATCTCCACTAACCTCTCAGCTCTCTCATAAACTTCCTTAACATCAGTAAGGACTCCTACAGGTAACTTATCCACGATCTTAGGGGTCAATCCCCTCTCAAACCTCAGCGCTAGGTTCTCCTCACTCAAACCCATATCCTCAGCATACCTAGACTTCTCATTAAACTGCTTGTAGTACTCAGCCACAGACATGTCAGATGTCATCTTAAACCCATCAAACTCCTATCTCAGCTTACTCCTCACATGCTCCGGTACAAACTCTTTCCTCATAGCCCTACGAAACTCATCCCAAGGTATAGCAGGTAAGTCCTGGTTAGCATACAACTCTCTAGCACTCACCTTCACCTTATCCCACCACTCACCAGCTGCTTCCCTCAGGTAGAACGCAGCTTGCTCTACTCTCATTTCATCAGGACAGTGAACCAGGTCTAGTATATTCTCCATCTCACGATGCCAGTTGTCAAGAAGGTTTGGTTCCCCGGTCCCCTTGTACTCTTTTGGGTTGAACCTCGCTATGTAAAGGCTGATCTTAGAGTGATCAACCTCCTTATCCTTATTCACTTTCTTTAAGGCCTCGGTAAGAGCATCTTGATGCTCCAACATCTTAACGATATCATCCATATTCATGGTCTCAGCTCTCGCATAGTAAGCGTTTTTCTTGGGCGGCATCTTGAAACTATATAAGAAAGGGTAGACATAAACATACGCATTATAACCCCAAAACACGAAAACAGACTGCCCAGAACCTACTCGATCGAGTGCCCAAACCTACTCGATCGAGTAAGAGGCTACTCGATCGAGTGCCCACTATACTCGATCGAGTGCCCCGACTCCAGACCCCAAATAAACCTTCTGATCTCTAACATACTCGACCGAGTAGACAGGCTACTCGATCGAGTGACCCCCTACTCGATCGAGTACCCTAGATACTCGATCGAGTGCCCAAAAACTCGATTCTGGTTGCAAAATCGTCAAATACCCACTCGATCGATTCGGACCCACTCGATCGAGTCATGCTAACTCGGATATACTACCCGCATGTTATATCATATCCCAACATATAAAACAACTTTATAAACACAAAATTATATCATAGTTAAGCATACTATGCTACTCATCTCTTCATACGATTAACAAAACAACTATATCATGTTATCAAACGCCACATAGTAAACATTCAACATGCTTCTTATTCCAACAACAGTTCTATATGTCTCATCAATCTTTCATTCATATTCTCAACCTTCTACTCCAAACATCCAACAATCACAACATACTTCATCACATCCACACACAAGCGAACAAACAACACATACGACTTGACATATATCCCCCCATGTGACCGGTTCAAAATTGTAGGGCGATTTCGCTACTTTAGGACGTCTCCCAAGCCTTTGCATTAGCTCCTACAACCTTTACCCCGGGTTCATTTTAATTGACTCCCTATATTCATTAGGTTCATTGGTTATAGGTTTCAGGATCGTCGCTCTGATACCATTTTGTAACACCCCCATACTCCAAGTGCCTTACCAGGACCACTCAGTTATAAGGATGCTACCATCTCGGTTACCCGAGGCAATGATAATCAAATAAACAATAATGAAACAACATTTAAATAGAAATACTTTAGCGAAAGGTTACAATCTCAAAACCAAAACCAAAATACGAATACATGTTTCAAACCAACTGTCTAATCAGCCTAATCGAAATGTTTATTAAACTACTAGCTACACGAAGACTTCTATCATCGACCGTGGCACATCCCAAATATCCCGACTAACTCATACCGCTCAATATCCGCTCACCTTCCCCGAATGGATCACCTCGGTTTTAAAACAATAAACCGGGTCGACTAATCACACAATTTATATAACCAACAAGATAAAGAATTAACACAAACCAAGCAAATACACACAATCACCCACTCCAATCAATCTCCGTCACCGACTGTCCACTGGACCAGCCCTGCCAGTGGGGGACCGCAGCCGTACCCACCAAATCCCCGCTCATCATACCGAGCGGAAACCCTGTCCCATTAATGTGCACATCCCTCCTGTGGCGGGTTCCACAGGAGGCGAAAATAGGGCGTGAAGCCACTCCCGCAAGTGACTCCACTCAGCCGAGAACACATCTCGAGAACCAGAGACAAACAATCACAATCAACAACCGTCACAACAGAATTACGATATTATTCAACAACCACAACACATAAACAACCAATTATGGGACTAATACTGAGTAGGGAAACCCTATCTGGAAAGCACAACATAATCAGACGATCTCACAGCTGATATCAAAATGCTTCCTCTACGAATCCTCCTCCTAACATACAAACATATAATCACTACCATGCATATAACACAACAAAACCCCCAATTCCCAATATTAGGGTTTAACTAACTTTAATGAAATACTATAAAAATGGTACACAGGTCTTACCCTCGACGCAAGGATCACAACGGTATAAAGCAAGGTAAAATCCGACCTTCCAAGCTCCGGGATTTGCCAACAATGCGATTAAAGCGAATGACGTAGTTTGATTTTTCTTTTCACAGTGATTAGGTTTTAAAAAGTGTTTAAGAAGAATGACGGAAGTTATTATATACTTAATCGCATTATTAACAAAACCCAAGAAATCATCCCCCGTAAACCAGTTACTCGATCGAGTAGCTAAGGTACTCGATCGAGTTCCCCCTTACTCGATCGAGTATCCACGCTACTCGATCGAGTACCCAACAGGTCAGAAATTATTTTAAACTGCAACTCGCCCTTACTCGACAGAGTAAGGCCTACTCGATAGAGTACCCAGAGACTCATAAATACGTAGTATTACAAACGGGATGAAAATGGTCAATTGTAATACTACAATTTTCTAAGTCTGTTACTCGGCCGAATATGGCTTACTCGGCCGAGTAATGCGTCGTGTATTTTTGGTCAGGCTACTGTCCAGGAATACTCGGACGATGATGGTAATACTTAGGGGATACTCGGCCGAGTATACTCTATACTTGATCGAGTATCCGGTCCGAAGGTGATTATTTCCGCGGTTTGATTTTGAGTGGATTAGAGTTATAAAACGGGATTTACAGTTTCATAATTACTTTTTACCAAAACCCAAACCTTCAAACGTAACTCTAATCATCTATAATCTCTCTCAAGTTTGTGGATTGCTCGTGAGTCTTGTTCATTCCTCTCTTGCGTCGATTGTGTCGGTAAGCCACTAGTCCTATGAGTTTTGTCAGTTTGTCTTTTTAGGGTTTACCCTAGTTTTGTGATTTGGGGGAAAAAGGGATTTTGCGCATGATTGTGATTAGATTGTATGGTTATTGTTAGGTGGAGATTTCGTAGAGGAGTCGTTCTAGCTTTCTTGTCTCGTTTCAGATTTGTGCTAAGGTAGGGTTTTCCTACTCAGTTTAATGTATAATTGATTTAAGATGCGTTGTTGTGATTTAATCGATATGATTAATGTTGTTGTTGATTATTGTTGGTTGCTTGGAGTATGGAGTATTGGACTTGAGATGGTGTGATGATGTTTGCGAGGAGCGTCCTCGGTTGTGTGGAGTACTTGCGGGAGTGACTTCACGCCCTTGATTCGCCCTTTGTGGAACCCGCCACAAGAGGGAATGTGCATATTAATGAACATGGGTTATCGCTCGTGCGATGTTTCCACCAAGCATAGTTTTCTCCCTTGAAGATGAGATACTTAGTGTGTTTTGAATCGTCCATAACTATAGGATCAACTCTTTGGTTTTAACAAATATCAAGAGCACGAGGCTCTGATACCAATTGAAGAGTTAAGAACGATAAACACCTAAGAGGGGGAGGGGGTGAATTAGATGTACCTTTTTAATTTTTGTTCTTAAATTAGTTGATAACTTAAGTAAAGAATTGTAAAGCACAAACCTTGAAAAACTTAATAGAATGTAAGTTTACAAGATGGTACAGCCATTTTATGTCACAGTATAGTTGACTGTGACACAGAACTTGATTAGATATAAACGAAAAATAGCAAAGTGAAAGAACGTAAAAGTAAATGAACAAACAACCGACATTTAAAAATTGGTTCAGCCTCTACTTCGAGGCCTACGTCCAACCGTTATTTTATTGCTTGTTTAGAAATTTACTCAAACTTACTAAATTCCTTACATATGAAAATAACTAGCCAACCTACTCCAGTTGCATTCAAACTTAAAGCTACTCCACTTTAAGAGTTTATGTGTTCTATCTCAAGGTGTACAGAATCTCTGAATCTCAAGGTGTACAGAATCTCTGAATCTCAAGAGTTCACTTAATGAACATGGAGATTACAATTAAGACTTAACACGAGAATCATGGAACAAACTCATTATATTAGAGTACAACGAACTGATACTTGGAGGTTTACAGCTTTTCGAAAACAAATGAAGACTTTAAAATCTGAAAAACGTTTTGCAAATACTTGAAGAACAAAGCTTTAAATGCACAAATGATTTGCAAGGTTTTACAATAAATGCTTTGGAAAGTCTTGGGAAATAAATGAGACTAAGACACTCTATTTATAGTGGATTTGATCATAAGTAGTACAACTTAGATAATTAAATCCAATATTAAATAGATAGTCTTTGAGTGATGGTAAGTGTTAGGTTGTAGCCTTGGAGCACAAGTCTTGAATCAAAATTAGAAAACTCTTTCCAAAACATTCAACATGTCACACTTTACCAAAATGGTAAAAAACTTTTCTAGATTTAAAACTTTGACAAGTTTAACTTACCATTTTGGTAAAAGGTAAATGCACAAATCTAGAGGTTTAATCAATGTGGATTTGTAACTTAAATTTTTAGATTTGTTTTCAAACTTTGAAAATTCAAATGTTAAAGTTTTGATAATATGAAATTTGTAACGTTTTAACAATTAAACATTTCGCTTAAAAACGTTCCTCCATATGGTAGTATCAAAAAACACAGTGCAGTGCACTGTTGCATGGTTTTGCAGCCACTTGACATGAATATAGGTAGAAAAAAACCCTAGAGAGAGAAAGTAGAGAGAGATAATGCTTTGACTGCCGTCATTCTGGAAAAAGTGACAGTACTTTCTTGTCTCTAATGGCAAAAAAGACTAATAAGAAGGCTTCATCTAAACAAAGCAGTACTTCAAAACCTAAAGATACAACATCTAAGATCATTGCTGAAAAGGAAAAAGTCTTGGGGAAACCAGACGGTGATGAGGTTGCAAAACAGAACAGTCTTCATGAAAGTGAAGGTATCCCTGCATATACCATAGAGGATGATTTGGAGGAAGAGTCTGATGAGCAGGCCATATCAGATCAGGAGGAAGAGCAGGTCTGGTATGAACGACATGGTAAGAAGGTGATGGAAATTCTGGAAGAGGAACCAATTGAAATGCTTCAACTGACTGAAGAAGATGTCCAAGATGAACTCGTGTACTGGCAACAGGCAGTCTATGGATTTGTGGTTGGTGCAAACCCTCCATGGCAGATCCTTGAAGGTTTCCTGAAGCGTATCTGGAATAAATATACAATTGATAAGTTATCTTTCTTGCCCAATGGAGTTTTTCTAGCAAGATTTCACACTGAAAAAATGAAACAGGCTGTACTTCAAAGTGGCCATTTCCTTTTTGATAACAAACCTTTAGTTATCAAGGAATGGCAACCTGAAGTGGAATTGACAAAAGAAGGGATAAAAAGTGTACCTGCGTGGATTAGAATGCACAAACTACCTTTGAAATTTTGGGGATTGAGCCTCAAAAAGATTGCAAACCTGGTAGGCACATATATTAAAAGTGATACAGCTACAAAACAGAAAACCAGGTTAGGGTTTGCACGAGTAATGGTTGACTTGAAACTGGGGCAATTCTTTCCAAACAAGGTAAAATTCATGGATGAAAAGCAACAGTTAATAGAGATTGAGATTGAGTATGAATGGAAACCAAGTCTATGTACTAAATGTAAACAACTAGGGCATGAAACAAAAAATTGCAGGAAGGATAAGAAAGTTCCAAAACAGATACCTGTGCAAAAGATTTGGCGACCAGTGCAACAACAAAGTCAGCAAGCTCAGAAATCACTGGTTCAAAAGGAGGTGACCAATATTGTCAGGACTCTAGAAATAAGACCTGTTATGACTCATAGGGGATCTGTGTCCCCAGTGAGATTGGTCAGATTCTCAAGGCCACCTTCCACCAACATTGAGCCTTCATCTGGTCAGAATTCTCCAACATACAAAGAAGTTTTGAGTGGTACTACCACTCCAACAGCTAGTCATGGTTTATCTGGTATTGATCCTCTAAACTTAAACCCATGATTTTTGGTTTTTGGAACGTTATAGGGATGAACAGGGAGGGGAAGCAGGCTATTATTAATAAATTTATGCATAATAATAATGTTAGTTGTTTTGGTTTACTAGAAACAAAAGTTAAATCATGTAATTTGAATAAAGTTCAGAATAACATTTTTAAGGATTGGAGTGTCAGTACAAATAATGCATATCATAGAGGAGGCAGGGTTTGGGTCCTTTGGAAACCTCAGATGGTAGATATTCAATTCCTGGAATATGATCCCTAATACATTCATATACATATAAAAGATCTCTTACATCAGAGGCAGTTCTATATGACGTTTATCTATGCTTTTAATGGGATTGGAGAGAGGGAATCTCTCTGGACAAACTTAAGAAGAATTGCTGGAACTATAAATGGGCCATGGTCTTTGGGGGGAGATTTCAACTGTGTTTTGACTGGGACTGAAAGACTTGGGGGACCTGTCTCAAATGCTGAAGCAGATCCTTTTCAGGCCTGTCTGAATACTTGTGGCCTCACTGACATGAAAGCTACTGGTGCTTATTATACATGGAATAACAAGCAGCCACCAGAAACTAGGGTGTATAGTAGGCTTGACAGAATCCTTGTCAATCAAGAATGGTTGCACAGTTTCCCTAATCTTTTTGCAAATTTCTTGCCAGAGGGAATGTTCGATCATACTCCTTGCCTAGTGAGTGAATCTCCTACACTAGGCTCCAGGAAAAGATCATTCAAATTTTTTAATATATGGAGTACTGTCCCTGGATTTCTGGAGTGTGTAAGCACAAATTGGAGGAACTCAGTCTATGGTACTAAAATGTATAAGGTGGTTAGGAAGCTCAAAATGTTGAAGCCTGTTTTGAGGAAGATAAACAGGGACCATTTCTCAGATATTGAAAATACAGCTGATATTGTACACACTAAACTGATTATGCTGCAGAAAGAGTTGGTGAATAATCCAGGGGACATGAAACTAATGAGGCAAGAATATGAGGCTAATCAGGCCTCAAGAGTACTCCAAGAGGCTAAAATTGATTTTTTGAGGCAGAAAGCTAAAGCCCATTGGATCCAGAATGGAGATATGAACTCTTCCTATTTTCATGGAGTCATTAAGGCAAGAAGAAATAAGCATTTCATTGCTCAATTAAAAGATCATAATAATCAGCTATGCACAGATGAGAAGAGTATACAAAAGGCTTTCTTGGATTATTATGAAATGCTTTTGGGTTCCCAGGAAGAAGTTACAAAAGTTAATCATAAAGTGGTGCATGAAGGAAAGTTGTTTACTGATGCTCATGTTCAGGCTTTGTTGACTCCCATCACTAAAGAAGAAATAAAAGACATTATTTTCCATATTCCAAATGACAAAGCACCAGGTCCCAATGGTTTCTCAAGCAAATTTTTCAAAGACTCATGGGACATAGTGGGGGAAGATATAACTGCAGCTATCCTTGATTTTTTTGACACAGGTCAGATGCTAAAACAATTAAATGCAACAGTAGTTACTTTAATTCCAAAAGTAACCAGACCTAAATCTGTACTCCAGTATAGGCCCATAGCATGTTGTAATGTTATTTACAAATGCATCTCCAAGCTTATTTGCAACAGGCTAGCAAGAGTGTTACCTGAGATTATTGCTCCTAATCAAGGGGGTTTTATTCAGGGCAGAAGCATCATGGAAAATATTTTGATTTGTCAGGACTTGATAAAGCTTTACAATAGGAAGGCAGTGTCTCCTAGGTGCTTGCTAAAAATGGATCTTCAAAAAGCTTATGACACAATAGAATGGGTTTTTTTGCGACAACTCCTTAAAGCTATGAAATTTCCCAAGCAGTTCCGAGTCTGGATTGATCAATGCGTAACAACAGCCTCCTATTCCTTAAACCTAAATGGAGAGATTTTTGGTTTCTTCAAAGGTCAAAGGGGTCTGAGACAGGGAGACCCTCTATCTCCCCTGTTATTCACTATATGCATGGACTATTTATCCCGACTCCTAAAGTATACTACAGAGGATCCAAATTTCAGGTACCACCCTCTTTGTAAGCCTCTAAGACTCACTCATTTGATGTTTGCAGATGACCTACTCCTTTTCTGTAAAGGGGATGCCAAATCTATCACAATTTTGATAAGAACTTTTGCCACATTTTCTAAGTCTTCTGGGCTTAAAATGAGCAAAGGAAAATCCAATGCATATTTTAATGGGGTCAAAGACAGTGTAAAAACAGATATACTCCAGAGATCAGGTATGGTGGAGGGGAGACTCCCATTCAAATATTTAGGAGTCCCAATCAAGAGTACCAGATTGAATGCCCAAGACTGTAGGCCTTTAATTGACAAAAATTCTTACCAAAATCAGAAACTTGGGGACAAAAAAACTATCATATGCAGGTCGTTTGGTACTGATTAAGGCAGTGCTCAAAACTTTTCACAACTGCTGGGCCACTATGTTTATCCTCCCAAGTGGAGTAATCACTCAAATTGAAAGCATCTGCAGAAACTTCCTATGGGATGGGGGAGCAGAATATATGAGGTCCCCGCTTGTGGCATGGGAAAAGGTGTGCAAGCCCAAGAATGAAGGGGGTCTTGGACTTAAAAATGATGCAATCTGGAACAAAGCTGCTGTGGGTAAACTAGTATGGTGGATATCTTCCAAGGCTGACCATCTTTGGGTCAGGTGGGTCAATCAAATCTATATAAAAAATGAAGCTTGGCAAGGATATAGCCCTAAAACTGATGCTAGTTGGTATTGGAAAAAATTATGCAAGACAAAGAATATACTAGCAGAGCACTACAATCAACATCAATGGACATCACAAAAAGGTCAGGAATATACAGTCGCCAAAGGATATGAATGTCTTAGGGATAAAGGGAATACCGTGTCCTGGAATCATACAGTTTGGTCACAAATAACTATGCCTAAACATGCTTTCATCTCGTGGCTATATCATCACAAAGCCATGAATACAAATGCAAAACTTAAAAGGTTAGGATGCTGTGAAGAGGATACCTGTTACCTTTGTGGCAGGTCCAGTGAAACAATAGATCACCTTTTTTTTGATTGTGCTTATAGTAGACGGCTTGTGGACGGTTTTAGTAGATGGATTGGAGAAAGACTGCCTACTCAGGACATTTTGGGATGGAGTTTGAGTCTGCATGGATCAAAGCTTCGAAAAGACGTTATACGATCTGTTCTGAATGCATGCATCTATCAGGTTTGGCATCAGAGAAACTCCTGTAAATTTGAGGCGATGATTATGAGACCGAAGAGAGTGATTCAGTTGGTGATTAAGGAGTTAAGAACACGATTCGCTGGTCTTCGTCATCGATCATCAGATGGGGATGGGCGATGGATTAAGGCGATTGGTTTCCATTAAAGTTTTCGGGATCAAGGAGTTGCAGTTGGTAGATTGATGAAAAGGGGAAAGTAGAGGAGACGGCATCTGATTTTGATGGTATATTAGGTTTTGTTGTGGGTCGTCTTTTGTTTCGGTTTGTCTGATGAGGTTTTTGTATGGATTGCTAGTTGGGCTGAGCCTATTTCTGATCCAAAGCTGATGTACTGGTTAGCCGTTATTTTTTAATATATTTTTTACATTTTATCGAAAAAAAAAAGAGTGTTACACTTACTATTACAATTTTCGACTAAGACTAGGATAATATCATTATCTTGACTTATTGATTGCTTTATCTTGATAATGCTAAGCCATCGTTGAGAGTCCATTTGATTGCTTTAATTACTAATCATTTTCAACTAAAAGCAAACAATCAAATAACAAGGGACTTGACATCATCAATCAAATGTGTTCTAACAAACCCAATTGAGACATTGTCAAATAGACTTGAGGATGTAAATCATGGAGCTACCGGATCATAGGTTTTTAGTTCCCCAGAAAATGCGCCACTTATCGTAAATTCATATGGGCATGTCAATTACTGAATCATAACAGCTTAAGACTTCGAACTAAAGTCGCAAAATCATACTGCACACTCAGACTGCATTCATTCCATCTGAAATCGGTAAAGAAATAAGAACTGTTTGCACATCAGTTATTTTGTTTGCAGCTGCCGCCACTCGAGCCTGCCTTCTTTAACACCATTGCAAGTGATCCCACCTCCTCTCTTTAATCTCGACACTTTGTTATCCCTGACAAGGAAAAAACAACATAACAATAATTAATCAGCGAATGTTACTTCAATGGTAACGGTTTGACATAAGCATGTGTGTAAACGAAAGGCAAAAGCTTGTGATTACTTTAAGAATGGATTTAGTTTCACTTGGTTGTCGTTTAAACTGATATTCGCTAACTGGCTTGACAAAGACTCTGCAGGATCGAGTTTAGAAGGTGTTCGGCTACTCTTAATTAAGGCTGGTTTTGAAGCTTGCTTAAACTCTGCAGCTTCATCTGCGTTATAGAAACACCCTCTCATTTTAGCGTCACTCACAAGTTTCTGCCACACTGTTCCACTGCGCGCCAAAGTACTCCCGCTCCCAACTATCCAAAGACAGTACCTGCACAAATTCAGGAGAAAAAAATGATGTTTACTGAGAAGAATTTAGTTACGAGTGTCCATCGTGTAAAAATGTGAGAACATACCGTGCCCTGGTGAGAGCAACATTTGTTCTCTGATGATTTGAAAGAAAACCAACTGAACCATTTCCATTGCATCGAACTGTTGATATTATAATTATGTCCTCTTCACCTCCTTGAAACCCATCAACAGACCGAACATTGACAGTAAACCCATTTCCCTTACGTCCAGCATATTTCTTACCAAACGTTTCCTCCAAAAGACCTACTTGACCCTTATACGGTGATATAACTCCCACACTAATAGCCGTCTTGGTGTTACAATGATCTGCAATATTAGTTAAAACCCAATTAGCTAGTTTACGAGTTAACAAATATTGTGCAGCTAGACCTAATGGGGAAAAAACAGAGAACTTACAGCTATAGAGCTTTCCGATGATTTGATTAACTACTTCTGCTTCCGCTAGATTTCTTGGGCTATGTCCTTTGCTGAAATCTTCCATACCCGTCGATACATTAATGAAAGTGTAGGAGCTATACATGTTCCCTTTGAGAAATTTTCTAGTATAGCTTCTCAGCTTTACATTTGATGCATTTACTATACTGTTGGCGTAAAACTTCCGATTGGGGAATGAACTAATGGTTGGATGCATTCTGTACTGAATCTTCAAAAGATGTTTCTTTTTCCCTAAACTTGCTAGCCTTTGAAACAGACTCCGTCCAAAGTTAACATTTGCCGAAACCTAACAATGTCAAAATTCAGATCAAGAATTTCAGAGGATGCAACTATATAGAAAGGTGGAAATGGAATTAAAATTAAAATTAAAATTAACCTTGCTCTGAACCATGGCAGGGAGCTGTCGGTCATCCCCAATAAGAAGTGCGTTTCTGACACCGGGAATCTGTAATGGAATAGCCGACTCACATTCCTTGAGCTGTGCAGCTTCATCTATTACCACCATTTCGACAGGTGACTGCATTTTGATAGAGCCTGATGCAGTACAGAATATCAAACGAGCATTTCCCAAACAGAAATCCCTCAATGATCCTTCGATTTTGGGGCGTGGAAACCGATTAAGTAGTTCTTTCAGGATCGAATAAAGTTCAATCTTTTTTATCATCAGATCTGCAAATTGAAAGGATTCTTTTGACTTTTCAAGTGTCTCAAGTAAATTAATCAGCTGAATCATCTGCACGACGACATCTGAAGGGATGGCTAATGTTGGTAGATGGGTGTACAAATTCTTCGCGCAGAAAACTAACTTAAGTGATACAGACCGGAATTTTTTTAGCACAAATTCCTCGAATGTCATACAACTTTCTTTTTCCTGCTCTATTTGTTGACCTGTCAAAGATTCATTAATGATATCCTTCATTTTCTTCTTGTTCTTCTTCTTATTCTTCGTTTTCTTTGATGACTCCGGATTCACTGAATCTCCATCTGCTACAGTATCCTCAGTATCATCGTCATTACTTTTGTCCCCGCCCAAGTAAGTATTATACTGCTGTCTGGGATCCTCAAGTAAGCATATCATAGAATCTAAGTTATATTTCCAACCTGTCAAATGGCCGAGACATTTCTCGAGAATATTAATACGATACTGGAGAAACACATCAACAAGCTCTTCATGTTCATCTATCTTCATCCTTTTTTCATTTCCATACAAAACAATGTCTCCCAACCCGTAAGTATCATACTTCCTGACAGACCCTAGGAAGATGTTCACAAGCCTTTTAGCGACTTGTAGAACTGCTATGTTAGTTGGAGCACAAGTCAGTATCCTGCATTTCAGTTTAAGAAGCGCAAACAACAAAGACGCGACTGTCTTGGTCTTTCCTGTTCCTGGTGGACCCCAAATCAGTTTCACATTGTTTTTCTGGTGCGGGCATTTTGCCATACTAATGCTGCTTAGAACAGCATTCGTTTGAGATTTATCCAATCTAAATGACCGGATGATGTCTAACACAGTAGACTTCCTGACCTTACTGACTTCTTCAGAAATACAAACAGAACAGTCCTCATTGTCACCCTGCATCGTTGAAAGTGAAGAACACGTAACAGTTTGACTCACAGAAGGGTTATGCTGTAGCAAATTTTCAAGAAGACCCAAGTTAGGGGATTGCGGACAAGGGTGAAGTGCTTTCCATATTCTCTTATTGGTAGTCAAGTTCATCACAAACGTAGCAAACAGCCTCGTGTTTTTCTCCTTACTTAGTAGCTCTGAACGATTTAATTCCTCGGATGGTGTTATCAAAATGGAAGGTTCATCTTCACTAGCCAAGTCAACATAGGCAAATATAATGTTTTGACCAGGACGGATCAGATCACCAACGTTTCGAGGCCTGACATTGGAGAGAGCAAAAACATCACCGGACTCTGGATCATAATATCCACCGGGATTGTACAGGTCAGTAACGGGTTTGATCGTGATTTTATAGTGCAATTCTTTAGGGGCTTTATGACCCTTAGCTATCCAGATTGCCTTTATCTCGGATGCAGGAGATTCAGCTATTGATTCCAAGCCGGAACAGAAGTCGGCTCGTGTCTCTTCAATGAGGGGCAGCTTGAAAGAATTCAAGTATTCAGCTGTTGATGAGAATGTGTCTGGTATTCTAGTAACCTGCAGCATAGCATACAATTTATACTGATGCCATAACCACAAGGGTACTAAATATATGTTATTTTTGGTGTTGACCAGGAGTATCTCCTACCAACAGCTAAGGAGTATCCCTACCAACAGTTGGGATAATCTCCTTCAGGTAAAGTTTGGCTTTTTCATTCGCAAGAGTCAGGAATCGAACATGCGTAGTGTTAAGGCAATCTCCCATGTTGTAGTGTTGTATTTCACTCAAATGTGTGACAATTTTACCGGAGAGGTCTTGACCCGGTTGTTAAAATTGAGGTATCGTGGCAATAGGTCATGGTTGCGTCTCATTTGTCACCAAAAAATGTGATTGTGACAATTTGCAAAATAAGCTTTACTTCACCCGAATTTGTTTAAATTTTTTGCATAGAAGATGATAGAAAAAAATAACAAAATTAAAGAGATTAACAACGGAAAATATGAATAAGTGACGGAGGAAAAGGAAATGGGAAGTTGAGTTATCAATTTAAATTTAACTCCTAAGTAGAAAACTCAATTTTCGCATTTTCTAAAACCCTTTTTGCTATCCGAACAAGGGAAACTGCCGTTGCCGGCTTAATATTCGTTACTCCAAACAAAAGTAAACGTCGAAAAGAATACCTTGTTCTTGTAAAGGTTATTGTTAAGAATGTCATTGGGTGACCACGAAAACACCAAATTCAACAACCCGTCTTCATTCGTCTTCTTCTTCTTCTCTCCCACAATTACATGCTCCATCTTGTTATTCTTCATCATCATACTATACATTATAGCAAATCAGGAAAACCAACTCTCAAAAGATCTACTGATAACAAATTATGTACCCACAATTATCTTTTCCTATTTTTGTGTTTTTTGAAACTCTTTTAACTGCCAAAGTATATATGAATAAAGATACTACTATTCCAATGACAAGGAAATTGTACTAGTTTAAGTGCATTTGGAGACTTAATAGACCAGTTTATATTAAAAAGGAGGAGACTAAAACATCATTCGTCAATGAAAAGTCTACCAATTTGCTTTGTTTTATGAAAAGTCGACGTACTTGAATCACATCGATTGTCATCGACTTAGGCCGTTTTTTAAGTACGGATTCATGGAATTCACATGCAACTAATTTGAATTGAATTAATGGAATGTATGGATTTATGGAATATATTACGAACGAGTATTATATGTATATACTGTTAACCGTGTATATAGGTCTTACTATATTTACGAGTATCTTTTTTTATTTTCCTTATTTGTAGGATTTACTTTAGCATTGAAATATGCAATTTTGGGGTGTTGGGTAAATAGTACTTCCTCCATTCAACTCCACTCTACCACTTTACTTTTTTCACGTTTGCCAACACGTGTTTTACACGCTAAATATCATTACCTACATAGTTTCAAAAATTATAAAAATTAGATATTTTTAATATACTCGTAAAAACGAACCAAACAAGATCTCACATGAATATATTTTTACTTATGTATTGAGAGAAAATCCATTTATGAATAGTGTACAAAATGGAATATGGTAGAGTGGAGTTGAATGGAGGAAGTATATATATTGGTCGAGTTCTAACATAAGGAGTTTAAAATGTTTGACCAATCAACAATTTAGACCTGGTAAACAGGTCAATTGGGTCGGGTCAGTTTGGGTCTCTCATTGATTTCGGTTACTTCGGGTCGGGTCGGATCATTTCAGGTTTCGGGTCTGTTTTGGATTTGTTGGTCTGGTCTGTTTCTAGTCAACTTGGCCGGATTATTTCGGGTCAGGTCATTTATGGGTCAATGAATAAGAGAGAAAAAATTATTTTAAGTCTTTTTAGTTCAATTAGAGGTATGTTTTGTCGGGTCATTTTCGGGTTAGGTGGTTTCGGAATGGGTCAGTTATGGGTCAAGAAAGCCCGAGCCAAGTTTGGCTCAGGTCGGGTCAAATCGTGTTTCGGGTCACATTCGAGTGATGTAGTTCGGGCCAATTTCGGGTCCCGCGTTAGCCTTTTTTGGTTCAGGTCAATTGGGTCGAGTTGCTCTTGCAATGTCTAATCAACATGTTAATTTTAGGCCCGATTTAGTAAATAGCATATTTGGGCTCAATATACTCCTTACCCTAACATATTTTTTTAGCATATTCTAAAATAGGAAATAGAAAATTTAATTTAACACTATTTTGCAAAGAAAACTAACAATCTAGCTAATTACCAAACACTCTAAATAATTCTACTAATTATAATATGTTGGTCAAACCTTATAACAAAATATGTCATTTATAATCTGCACTTACAATTTGCAGACCTGACAAATAGGTCATTCGGGTCGGGGTCACTTTAGATCGAGTCATTTGGGGGCACAATTTATCGGTTCACTTTTGGGTCGGGTCGATCTAGGTCATTTCGGGTCATATTTTTGCCTTAATTAAGTCATTTCAGGTCAGTTTGGGTCATTTTCGGGTCGGGACTATCGAGTCATTTTCGGGTTTCAGGTAGCCTTATTGGGCCGGGTCAGTTTTGCCAAGTCTAAATCTGCTTATGCTGAAACTAATCCGCTGATTACCAAACAAGATCAATAACTTATTCGCTTTATTACTATTTTTTTTCGACACTTTGGTTGTGGGGAAGGTCTTGGATCTGCTTATGGAGGATGGTCCTCGCTTTGGCCTTCATTTAATGTTGATAAGACCGAGGTTTTTTGGCCTACATAAGACCCCTGGAGTCGGTTACCTGGTGTCCCCCCCTCCTTTATTGTTAGGCCTTCGCATGGTGTCATAGTTCTGGATGGTCCTATCAGTACGTGCCCTATTTTCGGCAGCGACCTTGTGGCGAAGAGAGTGACTAGGACCATAGAGCTTATGGATTCTGTTGCGAGGATTGATGGCCCACAGTGCGAGTTGCTTCTGCTTCGGGCTTGTACGGGTATTTCTAAACTTTACTTTACTTTGCGCACTTGTTCCTCACGTGTCTTTGGGCCGGCCCAACTTTCTTTTGATGCGGCACTTCGTTCTAGCTTGGAACATATTGTCACTGCGTTAGGGCCCGGTTTTGGGGATTGGTAGTAGCAGTTTGCCACCGTCCCTTTTCATTTTGGTGGCTCGGGGTGTATGTTGTCGGGGATGTCCTTCATTATGCTTTTTTGGCGTCCCATTTGCAGTCTGCTGACTTGCAGGCTAAGCTCCTACGTCCTTCTAGTATCATTGTTGTTGGACCTACTTTTAATGATGCTTTTCGCGTTTTTAGTGAGACCACGTGTACACTTGACAAATCGGGTCAACGGGTTGGGTTCGGGTAATTTCGGGTTTCTCAAATTTTTGGGTTAGTTCGAGTCGGATCATTTCGGATTTACGGGTCTGTTTCGGGTTTGTTGGTCGGGTCTGTTTCGGGTCACGAAGGTCCGGTCATTTTCGAGTCAATGATTAAGAGAGAAAAAGGCATTTCAAGTCTTTTGGGGTCAACTAAAGTTATGTTTTATCGGGTCATTTTCGGGTTGAGTAGTTTCGGGTCGGGTCATTTACGGGTCTCTAAAAGCTCATGTCATTTTTGGGTCGGGTCGGTCAATTCATGTGTCACTCGGGTGCGGCAATTAGGGTCTATTTCGGGTCTCGGGCCAGCCTTTTCGGGTCGGGTCAATCTAGTCGGATTGACTTTGCCAGGTCTAAGACAAGTTCTAATCTTTTACGTGACCCTACTGAAGTGGCTGCCCTAAACTTATGAAGAAATTGAGAGATATATATTTCGCGAAGGTTGCTGCTACATCGGACTCTGTTTTATCTTTGACCCCGCGGCAGGTGGCATTATGGAAGTCTCAGCAGGGTGCTCACTCCTCTTATTGGTTGCGTGCAGTTCCTATTTTAGGGTTGGGGCAGACTATGAATGGAAGGACCTGTAATAGTGTGCTTAGTTATCGATTGGGTGTTCTGTTTTTCACGGTGTCTAGGCGTTGTCCTGCTTGTTCTCGGGTCTTTGATGGTGATGTCTATGGCGATGATATCGTGTCCTGCGCTGGTACTGTGGGTATTAAGCATCGACATAACCTTGTTCTCGACACATTGTTGGATATCTGCTACATGATAAGTCCATTTTATATAGAGTTGAACTCCCTATTTTAGTTTGGTTTTATAGTATTATTACACTTGTATTAGTGTATTTGTTAGCTAATCTCGTGTTCCAGGCGTTTTGCGTGTATTCGTTATATTTTGTAGGAATTGGAGCTTTTGTAGTTTTTTTCCCATCAAAGTAGCAAGCATAAGAGTTCACGATGCTAAAAAAAGATTAAGCATGACATCGGAATTCGGAAGGGAATTTTGGTAATTTCCAAGCCCGAGTAAGAAGTATGAAGCTTGGGTTGATATGCAAAATGATCTTACAAAATAAAAGCCCATAGTGAAGTCCAAGAGTCAAGCTTGGAGATGCTCTTAGGATGCCAAATGATGCTCTTACACTACACCAAATCTGGCAATCAATAAGGAGCGTATCACAACGGTTTAATGCATTTAATAATGACACTTAGATTACCGTTTTCCAAATATTGGCGGAAACCTAGACCGCGCTAATAGGAATTACGGTTTCCCTCGAAAACTGTTGTTATTATAATTTGACAACGGCTGATTAACAAACCGTTGTCAAAAACTTTTAACGGTTTCCAAAAACTCGTTATAGAATCACTCATATCAACGATTGTTAGAAAACCGTTATCAGTTTAAGATATCGGCATTTCAAAAACCATTACTAAATTAACACCAGCAACAGTTTTTGTTACCCGTTGTTATGTTATTGCTATGGATTATTTGTAACCGTTATTATTGTCTATTATGAGATAACGGTGTTTCAATTCAACCGTTGTCAGTATTTGATTAGATTTTTCAATTTGATTATTGCATTCAAAACTGAACTTTAATAAATATTCAATTTGATCAATAATATTCAATTTGACCAAAGTAATTCTATAAATATGTCTTCATAATGTTTTAGGTCAAATTCTAAATTATCAAACATTTACTCTCTAATTTCTTTCTAAATATCTCTCTAAAAAAATATGGCTGGTGAGCTACAATCACGTTCTCGTTACGCACAGCCTTTTACATGCATTCTCCATAATCTTCCGGTTCATTATGGTGTGAATGGAAAGGGTTTACACCCTAATTTTGGGTGGTTGACGCAAATGCTTCATAACTCCGGTTTCACCACGGTTAAAAAAGGGTTCCCTGTGTCTACAAACAAGCAAGGTTTTGTAGGCTTCGCTTTTATCGTGTTTGACGAAGCCAACTGCCATGATAGTTTTCGTCAGGCAAGAAAATTAGGGCCTAGATTTGCGGGGGAAGATGCGGGGAAAGAAGACTTCTATTCGGATGATAAACAACAAGGCCCTTATCTATGGGTTGCGACTCATCTTGATCATCATCTGCTGAAATATTGCAGGAAGCATCGCATTCTTGCCACCGTGCCTATGTCATGGGAGAGAGAGGCCATTCCACCTGCGCTTCCCGGTGATAATGAAGGGCCGATCTACGACTTGCTCTATACCGAAATTCATAATGAGTATCCTAATACTTCATCAAATTCTAATAATTAAGTCTTTAATTATTATCTGGCATTGTAAGTTGTATTTGGATTATGGTGGTGGTTTGAATTAAAGTTTAATTATTTATGTTTTTTGTTACGTTTTTTGTTACCCCATCCTCTGGAATTCAGAGACAATATCACCACAAAAATATCAAATTTTTACTATAATGACTTAGGTTTTTAGGAGTACATTAAAATATCAAGCTAAAGAAAAAAAATCGCGTAAAACAAGCGTTGACAAACGTAAAAAGGCAAATGTGTAGTCTGGAGTTGAATGGAGGGACTATGTTTTTTGTTACCTCATCCTCTGGAATTCAGAGACAATATCACCATATATGTCTCTTTCACCTTCAGCCCAATCCACACAGTCGTTTTACCATTGCAACGGCACTATCCCCTACTCGGCAATGCGACCTTGGCGGTGCAGAATCGGAAGTAGTAGGAGACGGTCAGATTCATTCGCAACCCATAAATATGGGCATACCCGCTCTTCATCCTGATCAAACAAGAGTCTTGAAGAGTCATTGTTATAGAATGTCAGCTCAAGTTTGCGAGCCTGACGAAAGCATTCCCGCTCCTCACCCCCGCCAAACTCGATGAGGGCACACTGCCCGAAGCCATGATGCGCATCATTGTCCGGGTAGATAGTTTGAACCAAATTCAATCCGGCTAACCGAATCAAACCTATTAACCAGTCAAGGCTATACGAGAGTATAGCCTTTCCATGCCCGTCCTCTGTGTACAGGAGATTGTGAATGATGCACGTAAAGGGTTTAGCGTACCTAAATCTACTTGGGGGTCCTACAAGAGGTTCATATGATGCTTCATCATCATCATCAGCGGATGAATAATATGAACCACTGTAAGTTGATGAACTTGACGACATAATCGATGTGGAAAATTAATCGAGGACTTAACAAATTAAGAATTGGAAAGTGCAAACGGTACAAGTTAAGATTGTGAAAATTATAATTCTACTTATAATGAGTTTGGGTTATATTGGAAACGGTATAATAAGATACTAAGAATTGGAACCGGTATAATAATAAGATAAGAATTGGAAACTTAACAAGTTAAGAATTGGAAAGTGGAAACGGTAAAAGCTAAATAAGAATCGGTCCAATTACTTAACAAGAAACACAACGGTTATCAAAAAACCGTTGTCCAATTAGTAAAAACACAACGGTCCAATTACTTAATAAGACTAATGCATGACTTGTAATTTTTACTTTGTCTGATTCAAAGTTGCAGTATTGCGTATTTGACCATATGTATAACATAAAATGATAACGGTTCTTTGTTAAGCCGTTATCATATTTCACATATCAATAACGGTTGGACAGTATCCGTTTTAAAAAAAATTGTTTGATTATCTGTGATTTTCTAGTGTTTGTGATTTGACTAATGTATGCCCTGTAATTTTTACTTTTTCTGATTCAAAGATGCAGTATTGATTCTTTAACCGTATAACACAAAAAGATAACGAATCTTTGTTAAGCCGTTATCATATTTCATATATCAACAACGGTTTTTTGTAAATCTGTTGTCATATTACACCAATAAACAATGGTTTTTCTTATAACCGTTTTAAATACAGATCCAAAACTGAAAAGTTTGTGGTTTTACCAATGCATGCCCTATTATTATTGGTTATTTTACCATTTTTCACTTCATGCATGCATGCACAATTAATATAAGTTTGAATGCAGCGTATGGATGAAATTAATCTAATTAATTATAGCTTTATTATACTATAAATAGCATCACATTTGGAGTAATAATAAGAATCACTTTATTATTACTAACCTTTCTACTTTACTTTTTTAATAATCTACATATACATACATATAATAATTAAAAGAATGTCGTCGTCTTCATCATCTGCAGTCGCACCTTTTCAGCAATCGGTAACCCGCTATATCAACCCGATTACGTGCATAATTCACAATCTCCCAGTCATACGCGATTCTGCTGGAAAGCGAGCTTCTAAGTCTCTTAACCCATTGAGGGACGTCCTCATTGAGAATGAGTTTTCAAATGTTAGGGCAATCCACCCGGCTTGGATTTTTCGTCGTGAGTTTCTTGGATATGCTCTGATCGTGTTTCGAGGGGATGGTCTTGGCGATTTTCGCCAAGCAAAACAACTCGCTGCAAGGTATGCATCACGTGACAAACAAAGGGGCAAAAGTGACTATTATGACGGCGACCCTAAGGATCGTTATGTACACGCTGGGCCTTACTTATGGGTTGCCACCGCTGAGGACGCTCATCCGATGAGAAAGTTCATACCGCATGCTTTTATTAATGTACCGAAATCATGGGAAGACGAAGAAGTGCCTCATTTTGATCACCGTCGTGATGTCGATGTAGTAAGCTTGATTTATAATCAAGTTTATCCTCAGTACCCATCTCCTCGTCAAACTCCTGTTAGAGTGTTTGATTGATTAATTTACTAATTAGTTAGCTGTTTGTTTTGTGGTTCTTATTTTTTTATTGCGTTTCTTTTTTTTCCCTTGTACTGTTTTTTTTTCGCCATTGTATAATATGCTCGTTTTAATATATGTTCGTTTTAATATATAGTTCTACTCTTTATTACATGCATCTTGAATATAAACACCTCTAAAAATGACAACGGTAGTGCATAAAAACCGTGTTAGATCATAAACACCTCTAAAAGTAAATGGAAATTCGATGATATTAATAAGATAATTACAACGGTTCTTATAAGAACCGTGTTAAATTATGCAATTGCTGAATAACATTATTTTAAATAACCTTCTTTATTTCATTATTTCTTCATTTCTCTCTCTTTCTCTCTCTCTCTCTCTCTCTCTCTCTCTCTCTCTCTCTCTCTCTCTCTCTCTCTCTCTCTCTCTCTCTCTCTCTCTTATTACTCAAATTATGTCAAGTGGTAGCTCTTATTCTTCCTCTATTTCAACAGGGACATGTAATTGATCAGTTCCGGCAGCATTGAGAACTTCTTGGACTTTGCAAAATCCGGGAAGAAAGTTTCTTACTTGCAAATTTTATAATCTCGAGACTAAAATGCGTGGATGCAATTACTTCAAGTGGGTTGATGAACCAATGACTGAGTGGTAGAGGAAGGTTATAAACAGGTTAGTGAATGAGAAAAAGAGCATGGATATCGAGATTACTCAAGTGAGAAGTATACTATATCAATTTGAAGAAACGAAGCGGGAAAATGACAGTGAAATATTGAAGGCAAAAGAAGAATGCAAGAAGTTAACCATGGATATCGTAGAACTCAAAAATAATGAGGCATGACTTAAGTTAATTGTGAAATTTCTTCTTCTAATTGTTATTTACGTAGTTTATTATGTATGGTGGTAGTTTGTACTCTTTATGTGTAAACTTGTAATCCTTTAAATTAATGGAAATATAAGCAAGATTTTCTAAGAAACATATTGTAATTAGTTGGCATATACCAAATGATGCTTTATTTCTTGGCGGTAAAATCAAACACAATGAAATATAAAATAAAACGGTTATGCCCAAACCGTTGTTAAGGACGATATCTGATTATAATCGTTCTCGGCCGTTGTTATGTATATAAAAATGATGCTTTATTTCTTGGCGGAAAATCAAACAACATGAAAATATTACAGACAACGGTTATTTCTGACCCGTTGTAGATAGTACGAATCAATTACGGTTTCAAACAAAATCGTAGTATGTTTGGAAATAAAATATAACGGTTTTTCTTATACCGTGCTTATTACTTTCCAATAAACAAGGTCTTGCAAGAAGTGTTGTATTATTCACACATATATACTCTGAGCTTCCCTTCCCCCACATAATATTCTCAAACATTGAGCTTCCCCTATACCACCAGCCTACCCATCGCCGTCGCAGTCATCGTCATCGTCGCCATTGTCGCCGCCAGATCAATCCGGATTCTCCTCTTTAAAGAAGTAATAAACCTTCCTCTCGGTAGATTTGTTTTATTTTATAAGTATGCATTGTTATTATTTGTTTATTAATTTCTGCTTTAGATATGGTCCAAAAGTGCAAAAGAAACGATGGAAATGCGTCAGGTGACGACTCAGGTGATGAAAATAATTTGCAACACACTTCGGGTCGAATGCGCCACAGAGTTTCCCTAGAAGCAATAAATTCAAAGATACCTAATCCTTTACAATGGGATAAAGATACGGGGCTGCCATCACTACTACAAATTAGCACTTGGGCCACGGCTAAATTCGTGGCGCAAGTGCTAAATTTCCGTGGCTATATCATTTTGCCACGGGAATACCTTCCGTGGCGCAAGTGGCCGTGGCAAAGACATAGACACGGGAAAAACAAGAACGTGGCTATTATTGAATTTTTGGCCACGGATTCTCTCGTGGCTAATAACTCCCGTGGCCAAAGAAATTTCCCGTGGCGAAAAAATAATTCCCGTGGCAAATAATATATATGAAAATTAAATAAATAAAACGTAAAATAATTTATTTATTTTTCACAATTGGTATTTTTTCATATACGGAACCATGACAATCAAGGTAATTGTTTCGCTAGTTAACTTGATTCATTTGAACGTTATTTGGTTTCGCCGGTCATGCATTTGTGAGCATCGAGAGGGCTTCCCAGAGGTCACCCATCCCAACACTAATCTCACCTGAGCACGCTTAACTGTGGAGTTCTTTTGATGTGCCACCGAAATTAAATGTTAACTTTGTTGATATAATTAGCACTTTGAATCCTTTTAAGTTTATTTTTTTTTTTTTCAAATCTTACCTTTAGTACTATTTAATTATATAAATGTTACATGATTTACAAATTTTTGCGGGAAAAACATTATTTTGGCCGAAAGAATTAAATTTTCGATAGTAACCTCCTAACTAATGATTTTGACGTCATTTTTTTGCCGAAGTCATCAAACCATTTTCTCCAAAAAGTAAACGTAATTGTGTTTTCCTAACATTTTTTTTATTTCTTTTGTTTATCGACATTCTTATTTTCATTTCTCATGTACTCATTTTTTCATATATTTTTCTATGCAAATTATATTGTATAACCGTCGTACCTAATGTGACCATTTTTTGGTAAAGTAATGACCGCTTTTTATAACTAAAGGTCTTTTTTCCCCAAAGTGATCAGTATTAACCAAAAAGTAGTCACTTTTTTACCCAAAAAATATGAAAAAGACTATTGTACAAAAGAATCGCTTATTTTCCTAAACCGATTTCTCTTTTTTATCGTTTACCGTTTCTATTCTCAAAATTTCACATTGTTTGGAATTGTGACTGTAAATTATTATAATTTCTATATTTCTCTCTGTAATGCGCTTATTTTCAATGAAAAAAATTTGGAAATTTTTTTTCTCTGCGAGTTAAATTTTACGTAAATTGTTCATGGTACCCTCGAATTTTGACAGATTACATATGGTGCCCTTTTTTAAGTTTTTACATATGGTACCCCTATATTTAGCTATTTCAGTCCCAGAATACTCGTTGACAAACTTCCGTCATAACGCCGTTACCCATATGCCTTGTGACGCCTTTTTTTTGTTATCTAATGCACTATCAATTCATCATCAAATACCTAAATCCTTATTTTGTCTAATAAAATAACATTTAGTACCTAAATAATATAACAATAACAACATAACATACTTAATTATTCATCAAATTACTTATAAGAGTAACGGCGTTATGACGAATTTTCGCCAAAGGGTATTCTAGTAATGAAAAAGGTAAACACAAGGACACCATATGTAGAAACATAAAATAAGGGGTGTCATGTCTAATCTGGCAAAGTTCAAGGGTACCACGGGAAATTTCCGTAAATTTTATATCAAATTCAAAATTTTCTAAAAATATCCTACAAATAAGTTGGAAATCAAATTTTGAATGAAATAGTTTAACAATATATTCATTTTAGATTTCTCTAACATAGATGGAAATAAGGTTTTTTATTCAATTTGATATTTTATATCTTTAAATGTGATACGATCATTTAAGATTGTTATTCAAGATTATAAAGTTTAATTTTTTTTTTTAAAAAAAAAGAAATTCACGACTTTAATAAACAAAATTATATATTAAAACAATTTTTTAAAATTATTATTGTTTTAAAAAACCTTCCAAACATAAATGTGATTTGTAAAAAAATCAAAAAATTTAGGCGATAAAATTCTTTGCTTGCATATAAGTTTATAAAATTTTAAAATTTCTTATTAAAGTACATAAAATAATAAAAATATTAATTAAATTAATCAAAGTGGTTCTCAAAATTTATATTTAAATGTATTTTCATATTATTATATTTGATTAAATTTCATTCAGATTTAAGTCAAAAAAGATACTCGCCTTGGGTGTTTGTTAGTTCGTGGCTAACAAAATATTTGCCACGGAACAATTCGTGACTAAATAAACTTTCGCCACGGGTGTGACATAGCCCGTGGCTAAAATAATTATTTGCCACGGGTGTAGCCTAATTCGTGGCGAAAGTGACTTTTTGCCACGGGAAAAATTATTTCGTGGCATAATTTTTTTTCCAAAATAATGAATAAGTTTTTACCGTGGCTAAGCAAACATTAGCCACGAATTATAAATTCCCGTGGCATAATTCGTGGCGCAAGTGACAATTTGTTGTAGTGCATATGGTGAGTATGTCGGGTATTTTGCGAGTTGGATTGGTTGTTGTATAAGACAGTATGTGCCTCTCGGTACGCCGTGTATCAGTGAACTGAGTAAAATATGGAGCACCGTGCTAATAAGCAGAATAAAGGTATGTATATACAATAATAAATATTTTTGCTAAAATTAAGTTACTACTTGATATGTGTATTAGCCGAAACACTTGTACCAACTATGCTCATCATATATGCAGTTAGCTTACGTTGTCCCCGAAAAGTACGATAAGTACCTAAAAACAAAGACAGGGGAAGCCCTCAGTTCTTGGAAGTTAAAGATGGCTGAGAACCATTTGTTTAACCAGGAAACCGGGGAGATGAAAAAGAACCCACCAACAAAGAAGTATCCGTATGTCAGTCAAGACCATTGGGATAGCTATATCGCTTATAGACAGTCTGACAAGTTTAAGGTAACTTAATAATAATAAGTAAAGAAATATACTTAGTTTAGTGTTTGGTCATGCTTACGTTTCTTGATACAATTTATTTGATGAAGGCTATGAGTGAGAGGAACAAGGCGAACATTTCAAAGAAAAAGACCGTCTTTTACGGCTCTGGAGGAGGTTATAGATTGATTAAGAAGAAACTTGTAAGTACATAATTCTTATAGTATTAGACTATTAGGTGTTTTAGTCGGATGTTATATATGTTCATCGTAATCATACATATTTTGAGAGGATATCAATGTGATGAATGAATTGTAAGCAAAGCTTGGAAAATTCAGTCGTCACGACGCTTGGGTGGAAGGTCACACTTCTAAGAATGGAAAGACGGAAACTGAACATGACAAGGACATCAAAGAGAAAATTGTAAGTTTGAATAAATATGTCACTCTTACCACTGGTAGTCGGAGTAATATAATTGTGTGTTGCTTAATGGTTTTATGTGTATGTAGAGGATCTGTGAGAAGGAGGTAGAGGAAGGAAAATGGAAGCCTGAAGGACGTGATGACATTCTTGCTAGGGCAATCGGCAAAGCAGAGCATCCAGGTCGTGTGAGAGGGGTATCGACGCATGTTGGTATCAGTAAGTGTTTTAGGAAAACTACTCGAAGTGGTGATGATTCCAAGAAGGTAATCTATAAATACTGTATT
The DNA here is from genome assembly GCF_048544455.1 of Silene latifolia. Lineage (NCBI taxonomy): Eukaryota > Viridiplantae > Streptophyta > Magnoliopsida > Caryophyllales > Caryophyllaceae > Silene > Silene latifolia. Next base: position 29,319,644 of record NC_133530.1, on the reverse strand, counting down.
TGAACCAACGTAATTTATAACTATATATGCTTACATTAATCCTACTACATAGCTACATAAAATAGCCAGGTTGATGATGAGAATGTTGAAAATTGGGGAAAAGCCATCAGAAAAAGAGAGGAATATGCTTTAAGAAGTCATAAAGGAAGCAGATAAGGAGGAGCAGGAGAAGGAGGAAGAGGAGAAGGAGGAGGATGAGGAGGAGGAAAAAAAGGTAATAATATTTATGTCTTATATATATACAATGTGTTATATGATTTGGAAAATCAGTACGTGTTATATGGACAAGTGTTAATGTACAGAAGGAAGCCGAGGAGGACATGTCAAGGGAGAAGGAAATGGCAAAGGAGACTCAGGTGGGAGCCGAGGATCGATATCAGGCAGTTGAAGAGGAAGAGGAAGTCAGTAAGGCCGTGACACAGGAAGAGATTGAGGTAGTTGATGATCAGACGTTCTTCTCTACACCGAAAAAGGTAATAGTTGCTAGTTTATAATTATTCATCTCAGTACACATTTTTTACTTATGAAATTTATTAAAGGTAGTAAATGTATGTGTACTAATTGATTAAAGCTGTCGTGAAGGGCGATTGCAAGGTGTCTTGTCGTCTGTTCTATTTACAGAGGAAACAGAAAGTTGGTGTTGCCAGGGGATATGTCTTCGCTTACGACCGGCTTCAACAAGTTAAGGTTCATGGTATAGCCCTTCTTCATAATTGCAGTAAAGTGGAAATGTCTTAATTATATAAAGACGAGTATGGGGAAGTACAAGTACCATTTCCTACTGAGGAGGTCACGTATTTGAAAGAAGCCCTGAGCTCTTATGTGCAATGGCCTAACAACCTCATCAATGTTGTCATCCCCGAGGTACCTATACGCAGACGTTAATTATTACTTGTTCTTTAAATATATTAGGGTACGAATATTAACACATCGTAAGTACTTTAATCTTTACATTTGCAAAAGTTAAGCCAAGCCATGGCAGCAGCTAAAGCAATTACTACTACGTCAACGGAAGTTATTGCAGTCAAGTCTGCTTATGATTCTTATTATGAATCGTGTTGATTCGCTGATGGCTTTGCACAACCTGGCTGGAAAGAAGTCACCTAGAGGGGATATAGTCATGATTAACATTGAACAGGAAATTATGGGCGCAGCTGATGTAGTCGTACTGGACCCGAAGCAAATCGATGGAATTAAGTGGAACCTTGACAATTTAGATGTTGTTCACATTTTGATTTGGATAAAGTAAGTTTTATTAATAAAACTATTTAGTCATTTTCATTTACGAATAATGATGTTTGTTTAAATTATCAATTACAATAACATTCTTTGTTCCATGTGGCGTAATAGGTACCTGAATAATCAGATCGCTGAGTGGAAGGTCCCATTTCACGCCTACGGATTCTTGAGTCCTAAGGCGTTCTCTGTGCACATAATTTCATACGAAGAACAAATAAATAGTATCGCTCGTCGGTTGATGTCGTCCAAAAAACTATGACTTGCTCCCTACAATGAAAATATGTATGTATAGTACGTGATTATTGTAATGAATCACGGTTCTATAAATTTATTACTAACATGCTTAAATGCGTGTAAATGAACTAACAGTTCAATGTCCCAAATTGAATAGGAAGCATTGGGTGCTACTGGCAATCCAAGTGGAAACAAAAACAGTGTACTGGATTGACTCTCGCGAAGGCAAACCCTCTGACAGTTGTGTAAGGATGATAACTGAGTAAGTTTACAACCTTCAATAATGTCATTTGTTATTGTATGACTTGAGACATATATATGCAAATAATAATAATGGCATGTGTGTATATTTATGATTTAGTGTTTTTGAAGCAAAAAAAAGATTATGTCCACTTGGGAAATATGAAAGCGACGTTGTTCCCAATTTTATCAAGCCATTAGTAAGTGTATTCTTAATAATTACTCATATCATTTAATTAATGTTTATGCGAGAGGTTGATTATCTAATTCAGCTGATTTGTGTGTGATTTATATAATAGTCTCCTAAAGCACCAGACGACAAACAATGCGGTTTTTACGTCTGCCAGTCCATGTTGGAGGTTATCCACAAAAAACTATCTACCATTCTAATACGGGTTAATGTGATTTAAAAACTATTCCAGACGTATACTTCCATGTATTACATCTATTTTGATTATGTATATTTTGAATTGTAGTTTCCACAATTACTCAACAAAGCCCCAGAATATTCGCCAGAGAACAACAACCAGATGAGAAATATGTGGGCCAGTTATGTTGTTTCATTAGGGATGTCTCAATAGTTTTCTCATGCTTTATGTACGAGTGTGTATATATAGATCCATTGTGTTGGTTTCTTTTGTTTTCTCAATAGCAGTTGTGTTTTGGATGTTGATCATCCTGTTTGTACTGTTTTTAAACTGGGTTTGATTTATTGTGGGGTATAATATTTTGATACAAGATTGAATTTTTGCACTGCACGACTGCTAGAATGCTATTTTTCAACAGTAGCTGAAAAAATAGCATCTCAACAGCTGCTAGAACAGGCTAAAATCATTTTTTTAAAAAATTAAAAAATTAAAAAATTAAAAATGATAACGGTTAAAAGCAACCCGTTGCAAACAATTATTTGACAACGGTTTTATTTAGATAAATAACCTTTGACATATTTTCCCTCCCATTCAAACCGCCAAAAATATAAGATAACGAACGATAACCGTTGTCGAGTTCAAAACTTTTACAACGGTTTATTTAAGCAGAACCGTTGAAAAAATTTCATCAATATAAATAGATAACGGTTACATAGCGTTGTCAACAGATGTCAGATGAATATAACAACGGTTTTGCATGCAATAAAGCCGTTGTTAAATTTTGACATTTAATTAAATAAGATAACGAAATGAACCGTTATCATATATAATATTTAACAACGGTTTTGGAACGATAAGACGTTGTCAATAGTAAACTACGACAACGGATTTGATACCGTTCTTAAGATTTAACAACGGTTCTTGATGTTATATAACGGTCGCTTGTTATTTGTACAACCATTGTATATATTTAACAACCGTCGTTGCAATAACGGTCCCGTGTTTCTATTTAAAAACGGTAATTTGCATTATTTGACCGTTATTGGATGTCTTATTTGGCGTAGTATTAACTCGGGTGATTAAGAAGCATTAAGACTACACATTGGATTCGTTTGCAATTAAAGACGAAAATTAAGAGAAAGTGGCCAAATCACCACGACCCCCGATCGGGGTTAGCCTCATCTTGATTGTTTACGTTACTCCCTTCACTCTAAAAGGTGTTGCATTCCGTCATTTAAACAATCCCCATTACTTTCTAGTTCACAAAATGCTCTAAATTTCAGATTAGTTTTAGTCATTAGGTTAGGTTTAGATTAATTTAGTTTTTATTTATGTTGTTTACATTTCCTTTAACATTTCAAGTTATAATTCAATTTCCATTACAAGTTATTTACATTTCATTCCTTGTTCTTCATTTGCAAGTTCTTCCATTATCAAAGTGATTTCATTTCTTGCATTACGTTTATTATTCATTTGTCATTAGATAATTTGCATTATGCCCGAGTAATTTCCTTAGTCTAGGGATTAAGGAAGCCATGCTAAATAGCTAATCACAATTGTTAAAATGAGATGTCACGACTCACGATATCAAATAATAGTTTTTATAACATGTTTGCGTTATATTGTTTAATCTTTGGTTATTGGCCGTAATCGTGGATTAAGTTTGTTAATTCATTCTATAAGTCGAGAGGCACGAAATTGAATTAGACTAAACATGCTATAGTAGAACGACTTAGCCATATCGAGAGGTCGCTAGGACCCGATCTATGGTCGACGCTAATATCGAGAGATGTGTGTCTAAAGGCCTAAATAATTAATCTTTATCAATGCATTTCTAAATTAACTTGACTAATTAGTAATTTACATGTGTGACCCAACTTCCCTAGACGCTTTCTTTATTATTGTTTTCATTTTATTTGCATAACCAACTAACCAACCAACAATCGATAAACAGACCTCGATAGAATTCAATCCATAGCAACTTGTTTCGTAAACTCCCGTCTCTTTGTGTTCGACCCCTATTACTACATTTATTTGTATTTAGGGAAATTATTTTTGATTAGATGTGCGATAAATCCTATCACTACAGATCTGGGATTTCTGCCGATAAGGAGGTTGATATCGGCTTGGTTGATGGGCATGATAAGCCCATTCGTCCGACGGATTTGTTTCTTTATTCCTGGGACAGGGGGCGTGATGTGTGTGTCGATTTGACAGGATCCTTCTCCTTGACTCAATCTTAGATGTCTGATTTTGTGCCCGGTCGTGTTGTCATTGATGCTACTCAGCGTAAATGTGTCAAGTATCGGGATTTGTGCATGGCGGGTGATTATGGTTTCATACCCTTCTCCTTCCTTTCGCTGGGAGAGCTAGATACGAATTTTATTGCCTTACTCGAGCGGATTCAAAAATTCTCTGTATCTCAGGATATCGGGGCTCGTGCCACCGCTTATATTTTTATTAGACTTAGTTTTGTTATCGCTAAGGGAGTTGGCGCCCAGATAGTATCTCAGCTGCCCATAACTTCTTGTAAATTTTGACATTGATTTAATAAAAGTGTCACCCGTATTTTTTTTTTAAAAAAAGGAAAAAAATAATAATATTAATAATACTTTGATTCTTAAAAGGCTGTATTTTTTATATGATATTAACTTCATGTGTGAAGTTTGTGTATGTTTTGATTCCAAATGGATTTTTAAATAAATTAATTCACCTAAAATGTAGGAACCCACCGTTTGACAGAAAAAACAATTTTTTCCTGATTTTAAGCAGCCAATAGAAATCCTCTAAATGTTTTGACTGTTATAAATATGGGTTTACAACATATTTCAATACAAAATAAACATGTCATGATAATGTTTTTTATAAATTTATATATATATCAATAGGTCTCATGACCTACAAATGAAAATATGTAATGCATTTATACATACCCGTGCAACTTTACATGAGTTCTAAACTGGTTTTCCTTATATTTATTAAACCATATCTTAATATTATTTCATGTGACTTCATATGAGATTTTATTTCCACGTAAGAACTCAATTATAATAATAATTTCAAATTAAGTTATTTAAGTAATGGATATGTTTAAATATTGATATTAAGTTCATTTTCTGTTTAAAATATTTGTCAGATTAAAAATGGTAAATGTTCCGGGTTTAATTCCAGAGCAGGTGTTTGTTACCACTCGTAGCTAACAGAATGATGTCCTTGCTTGAATCCTCCTTGCGGTCTCCTGAAACGATGAACAAACTGAGGGCTCGGCTTTGGCCGAGCGTACTCACTCCGACGCTCAAGTCAGTAAACTTAGAGAGAAGTTGTTGTAACTTGGCTAAGGGTGTATTGTAGAGAGATAAGCAAGATATTACCAGATGAATAGTGGTTATTAGGTCAATTTATGGATCTCCTCCTCAATGAAGATTGAGGAGTATTTATAGGCTTTCACCTTTTGTCACGTAGTGGCCAAGTGGCTATCAGGTGAAAAGACCGTTATACCCTCGGCCGATGGACCTGTGGCAGGCTCGCCGAGGGTCTTGGATATGAGTACGCGGATTTGTGTCCCTACTGGCTAGTTGTCCGGCCGAGACCCGGTGTGACAGCCGATGGGCTTCACCGGCTAGTCTGTCTAAGTTGTTGACTTTGCTGTGAATACCCTTGACCTTGTCAATGTGTTGACTTGGGTCAGCGGTGCAGAATATGCCCCATCAATTTGCCCCCAGCGTAGTCTATGCCGTGGTATGGGCTCCGATGTATGTGAACGTATATTCTGCGTAAGTATTTTTGCAAAATTTTTGGTAACGGCTTCTTCTGAAGCATCGGCGTGGTTCTTGTTAGGCCGTACCATATATCCCCCCTCCACATGGATGCGTAAAGGGTGTCCGATGTGGGAAGTAATATGACGCTGGCCGAGACCAGGGCTGAGAGTGCCGGTTCTTTTTGATTGCCCCCGGCCGGTGCTTCTTGGCCTGGTCGATCATACGGCCGGCGGAGAGCAGGTGCCTAGGAATTTGTTGAGAGAGATGAACAGGCGAAGGGATGTGAATGGGCGTGTTGAATACGCTTGGTAACTGTAGCATTGATTGACATTCAACTGTTGCAACGATTGACATTCCGTGGTTGCATGTCCGACACGTGTCCGCTTAGCCGATTGGTTGACGCTTCATGGGTCATGCCCCCGATTGGTCCTTCTTCATGGGCTTTTCCCTATAAATAGGGTAGTTACTCCGTGATTTTGGCCATTACTTTCATTTCCTCAAATTTTGAAAATTTTCTCCCAAAATCTTCATCTCTCTAAACCTTCAAGGGCTTTCTTTTCTTCCAATCTTCGGTCTTCGATCCGGCGAGTGTATTTCCTCAAGGTAATCAAACAAATTTTCTTTTATTTCGTTAGTAATTTGCGAACATGTCCTCTGTTGATGCCGGGGCTAGTACTTCTGCGCCGGGGGGTTCCCCGTCGCGCTTTGACGAGGAGGAGATATTAGAAGCCGTCCCGTTAAGGTTTGGGGGCCCTAGGTCTCCCTCTCCCGCTGTTGTCCCCCTCCCCGGAGGAGTTGGAGGATGAGGATGATGACGATGATGAGGGGGCTCCCGTTGATGGTGGAAGGACGACTAATCCGGATCATGGTGAGGCCTGCACGACTGGCCTCGACCGTGTATTTACAAATAAATTCGCAAGCAGTTCCGGAGAGACTCTTTTCGGAGATCATTTCTCCTTCGGTGAGGGGTATAAGATTGTTATCCCTGAGGAGGGTCAGGCGGTCTGCTGTCCTCCCCCGGGTCATATTGGCGTGTATATTAGGCATTTGGAGTATGGGCTCCGGTTTCCTTTGAATGAGCACGTCATGGCCATTATCAAAGCTATGAACGTTGCCGTGGCCCAACTGCATCCGTTGGCCATGAGGACGATAGTCGACTTTGTATGGATCTGTCTTTTTTTAGGGGAGGTCCCATCGCTTAACTTGTTTCGCCGCCTCCATAGTCTTCGGCCACAAAATCCGGCAAAGTGGGGTGGTACAGCGTCTGAAGCGGAGCGGGCTACGTCTCTCGAACAAACTCACTTCTTGCAAGGACTGGCAAGGGCGATGGGTGTACGTCCAGGTGCCGGATGACTACCCATTGCCTCGGTCTTTCCAGAGCCCCGTTCACTTACGGTGTGAGACCCGGGATGAGTATGAGAAACACATCACCCGGGGTAGCAAGGTTAAGATGGACGCTTCGTTTGTCCCCTTATCGGGATGAGAAGCGGGCGATGCACTGTTTGATGCCAAGGAGGGATGGTCGCCCCGACTCGGATCATTATCCAGGATGAGTTAGCTATGCCGCGCGTCGGCCTCATACCGCCCTCAGTGGGGTGAGTGGGGTCGGTGTGAGGCCCACCTTTGCTTGTTATGTTTCTTTTTCAGAGCGTTGTTTTACTTCCTTTATGTAACTCTTGTTTGATTTCTTGCGGATCGGTTTGGGCGGGATCTGCATGCGAGAAGGACTTGAAGAGGCTAGGGCTTGACAAGGACGGGAAGGTTGTCAATCTGCGTCCCCACGGCCGATTCGAAAGATCGCAGCTATCCCCAACGAAATCATGGAAAAGCAGACTAGGGGATTGGATCAGGAGACGGCCCATGCACGGGTTCTTGTGGGCGTGCCGAAAAGATCGAAGAAGGCGGCGTCCAAGTCGGCGGCGGTTTCAACGCCAACTTCCTCTTCGCCCCCGGTGGTCCAAAAGGATCATGTGGAGGTGATCAACATTACTGAGGAGGAGGCGACCGTTGCTAAGGTCCCTTCTCCGAAGAAGAGGAAAGACCCACCGTCTGCTTCCACCGATGCCGGGAGAAGCTCGCCTCTACCCTCCAAAAAAAAGAGGGTCCAAACTGGTACGGATCTAACTTGTGGTTCGATTTAGCCGCTCGTTGGGCGTTCCTGATGACAGACTTTCTGATGTGCCAATGCACGGTGACATGGATGCCCTGTGTAAATTTTTTGTAGATACATCATCGGCGTGGCGTTCTCACCGAACGGCAAGGTGGAAGCAAAAAAAGACGATTGGGAAGGCGGGTGACAAGAATGTCACCGTTGACTCCTCACCCCAGAAGGCTACTCCTTCCGAGCTCGTGGCGGAGGGTGAGAGAATATATAAGAGGTTGGGGAAATGGAGCCGTCTAGCCGCCTCCCTCATCATGGAGCGAGAAAAGGCCGCGACCCAATCTGGGGCCACGATTGCAAAGCTCAAGCTTGATCTCTCGCCGCGAGAGGGAAGCCGGTAAGGCTAAGCCGGATCTTCGTGTTGCCGAGAAGCGTGCGGAGGAGGCCGAGAAGCTGCCAAGGCCGAGAGGGCCAAGGTTGAGGAGGCTGATGGCGCCACGGCCAAGATGATGGAGGAACTGGAGAGGTATAAGGGTGCCTACGACGCCGTGGTTGCCAAGAGGGACGAGTGGGAGGATCGGTTCCAGAAGCAGGCGGAGGTGCTCAGGAACACACAAAGCTATCCTTGCTCAAAAAGAGAAGGATGTTGACATGCTTCAAGATGATCTCCTCCCTAAAATGTGCGTTCAATTCCGGACCAGGCCGAGGAGGCGGCTAAGGAGGCAATCGAAGGCTCGACCCGACGGCACTTTCCCGTGGGATAAATATGACCAGCTCCTGGATGAGATAGCTGAAGTCTGCGGAAGCCGGCTGCCGAGAAGGCGGAGGCGGCGAAAGCGGCTCGGAGAAGCGTTGGCCAAGGCGGCCTATGATGCAAAGGAGGCCGAAAAGGAGGCTGAGAGGCAAAAGGTGCCTGAAAATGTCGAGCCTTCTCTTGAGCCGGCCACCGCAGATGCTGCTGCCTCTGATGGAGGGAAGCAACAGGCATAGGGGGACGGGCGGTCGTCTCCAGACTCACCCGGCATCTCGGATAGCCTTAGCTGTTCGGGGGCCAACTATTGAGCCTTTCCTCCCTGCCATCTTTTGGCGCTTCAATTGATATGCTTGTAATCTTTTGCTTTTCTTTTCCCTGTTTGTAAAAACTTTCTTGGTAGGTTGTGTTTAGGCTTACCCCTATGGGGACGGCCGTCGTCTGTATTCTTCTTACAACTCTTTTAACAAAGTTTATCCTTTTGGCCTTTGGCTTGGCCGAGGCATTGATCGACCATCTTTGTTTGTCCTTTTTGCGTTATTAATTGAGTGCCTTCGTTTTTACCTTTGGTATGGCCGAGGCAGTTCGAATGTATATCTCAACTGCGTAACGTCTTTGGTGTACTGACCGGTGCGTCCCCGTCGCTCTCGGCAAGTTGCGGAGGTAACGGGGGTTACGGCTTGATAGCAATTCTTCTAGCGTACCGGTCATTGTGTCCCCGTCGCTCTCGGCCAATTGCCAAGGTAACGGGGTTATGGCTCGGTAGCAATTCTTCTAGCGTACCGGTCATTGTGTCCCCGTCGCTCCCGGCCAATTGCCAAGGTAACGGGTTATGGCTCGGTAGCAATTCTTCAAGCGTACCGGTCATTGTGTCCCCGTCGCTCCCGGACAATTGCCAAGGTAACGGGGTTATGGCTCGGTAGCAATTCTTCAAGCGTACCGGTCATTGTGTCCCCGTCGCTCCCGGCCAATTGCCAAGGTAACGGGGTTATGGCTCGGTAGCAATTCTTCAAGCGTACCGGTCATTGTGTCCCCGTCGCTCCCGCCAATTGCCAAGGTAACGGGTTATGGCTCGTAGCAATTCTTCAAGCGTACGGTCATTGTGTCCCCGTCGCTCCCGCCAATTGCCAAGGTAACGGGGTTATGGCTCGGTAGCAATTCTTCAAGCGTACCGGTCATTGTGTCCCCGTCGCTCCCGGCCAATTGCCAAGGTAACGGGTTATGGCTCGGTAGCAATTCTTCTAGCGTACATTTGTCATTGTGTCCCCGTCGCTCTCGGCCAATTGCCAAGGTAACGGGGTTATGGCTCGGTAGCAATTCTTCTCTTTGGGTGGCAATTATGGAGGACAGGCACTTGGATGGAAAACTTGGTTGTTTCTTCATTTAAGATCACGCGTTGGGGTGTCCACATTGGGTTTGGACACCTCCGCCGCTATACAAAGTACTTTCTTAAGTTGTCGGTGTTCCAATGGCTCATCAAAGGCACGCCCTCCATGTCTGTCGGCCCGGTATGTACCCGGCCTCATTTCTTCAATCACCTTATAGGGACCCTCCCGATTGGCCGTTAGTTTACCGTGAATATTTCCTTTGTTGGTGGCGGCCGACTTTCTTAGGACTAGATCTCCTACTTTTAAGTCCCTCTTGTGGACTCTTCGGTTGTAGGCTCTTCTCATCCGGTTTTGGTATACTGCCAAGTTGAGGCGTGCCGTATCTCGGCTTTCTTCGACTAGATCCAGGGAGGCTTTAAGGCCTTCCTCATTTTCGACTGGATTAAAGGTAGCCGTTAAGAATGCTCGGCACCGTTGCTTCAATTGGTAGGACTGCTTCGGATCCGTAGACTAAATGGAAGGGAGTGTACCCCGTTGCTTCTTTCTCGGTGGTCCGTAGGGACCACAGGACGCCGGGTAGTTCATCGGCCCATCTTCCTTTAAGGTCTTCCACTGTCTTCTTCAAACCGTTGAGGATTGTCTTATTGGTCGCCTCCGCTTTGTCCGTTGCTCGTGGGTGGCGGCGGAGAGAATACGCATACTTGACGCCAAGCTCTTCTAACCGCCATTATCGGTCACTCCAAAATTCTCGGCCGTGGTCAAATACCATGACTTGGGGCAATCCAAAACGGGTTATAACATTCTCCCAGATTACCTTTCTGACGGCCGCTGTGGTCTTTGCCGGTACTGCTACAGCTTCAACCCATTTGGTGAAGTAATCGACGGCGACGATCAGGAACTTCCTTCCTCCGGAGGCCGTTGGAAACGGCCCTAGCATATCCATCCCCCACTGTGCGAAAGGGAGGGGGCTAAGCACCGGTTGTAGGTCTCGGGAAGGAGCATGTATCACCGGGCATGCATCGGATGGTTCGTGCACTTCTTGGTCTTTGTTCTGGAGTCTTGAAGCATGGTGGGCCAGAAGTAGCCGGCTCGGAGAGCTTTGTGGGCTAGTGTTCTTGCCCCCATGTGGTGTCCGCATATGCCCTCGTGAATCTCTGTTAGTATTAGCTCTGCGTCGGTCGGGCCGACACATTTCAAGAGTGGTCTTATTACGGACCTTCCGTACGCTTCCCCTTCGAATACCAAGTACCTGGCGGAGATCCTTTTGAGCTTAGCCGAGAGATTGCGGTTATCCCAGAACTCACTTGTGAGTTTGTATTTCATTATCGGAGTCATCCACGTCGTCTCGGTTTCTACGTCCCCTATCATGCCGATGGTCTCGGTGATGCTCTTCGCATTCCTGATGTCTACAAGCACGGTTCGGCTGACGTTTTTGACGGTTGAGCTGGCAAGCTTTGAGAGAGCGTCGGCTCGGTTGTTCTCGGACACGGGACACATTGGATTTGGAAAGATTTCAATTTTGCTATGTCGGTTTTTACCCTTTCCAAGTATCTCACCATCCCGTCATCCCGAGCCTCAAACTCTCCTCTGATTTGGTTAGTAACCAAAAGTGAGTCTGTCTTCAACACAATGTGTTCTGCTCCGGCGGCTCTGGCCATCTCGACTCCGGTTATCACCGCCGATTCGGACTCGTTGTTCGACGCCGAGAAGGTAAATTTCAAAGCGTACTCAAACTCGTCTCCGTTTGGGCTGATGATAAGGATGCCGGCTCCCGAGCCGTTCGTCGTGGAGGAGCCGTCGTGTAAACCTCCCATACACTGGTTTGGCTCTTCTTGATATGTGCATTCGCCAGAAATCGCAAGTGCTTGCCCCTTTATCGAAGGCCTTGGTTTGTACTGAATGCCGAAGCCAGAGAGTTCTACCGCCCATTTGATAAGCCTACCGGATTGTTCGAATTTCTCCAAAGCTTTTTCCAAAGGCTGGTCGGTTAGGACCGTCACGGGATGAGCGTCGAAGTAGGGTTTTAACTTCCTTGCGGCAACGACGACGGCGAAAGCTGCTTTTTCAATTAGCGGGTAATTTCTCTCGGCGGGCAGCAGTGTATGGCTGACAAAGTAGATTGGGTGTTGCTGTTTGTCTTCTTCCCTGATGATCACGGCACTGACCGTGGCCGAGGTAATTGCTATGTAAAGGTATAGCGTCTCCCCCAGCATCGGCCTGGACAGAGTTGGGAGAGTCTGAAGATGAGCTTTTAGTCGCTTGAAAGCCGTGTTTGCTCCTCCCCCCACCAAGTCTTTATTCCCTTTCAACACTTTGAAGAATGGAGTACTTTTGTCGGCTGACCGAGAGATGAAACGGGCGAGAGCCGCCATTCTCCCGGCCGATCATAACCTCTTTTCGATTCCTTGGTTCCGGCAGATTTAGGATTGCTTGGACTTTAATCGGATTAGCATCAATGCCTCTCGGCACCGACGAGTACACCGAGGAATTTACCGCCGGACACCGTTGCACTTCATTGGGTTGAGCTTCATCTTGTATTTCCTTAGCGAACAAAACGTTTCCCGAATCGCCAGGTGCTCGCTGTCGGACTTGCTTTTCACGATAACGTCGTCGACGTAAGCCTCAATGTTTCGCCCTTTTTGACTTTGGAATACTTTGTCCACCAGTCTGGTGTACGTTGCACCGGCGTTTTTCAAACCAAACGGCATCATTTTGTACATGTATGTGCCGTTCGCGGTGATGAATGCGCATTTAGGCATGTCCTCCTCATCCATGAATACCTGGTGATATCCTGAGAAGGCGTCTAGCAGGCTCGGATGGTGTAGCTGCCGTGGCGTCGATTAGGCTATCTATCCGAGGCAAAGGGTAACAATCCTTGGGGCATGCTTTATTAAGGTTGGTAAAATCTACGCACATTCTCCATGCTCCCGATGATTTCTTCACCATTACGACGTTGGCTAACCACTCGGGATAAGTACAAGGCATAATAAAGCCTGCTGCTAGTAACTTATCTACCTCGGCCTTGATGGCGTCATCTTTCTCGGCTGAGGAGTTTCTCATCCTTTGCTTGACAGGGCGAGCGGTGGGGAGTACGTTTAGCTTGTGAATGATTACCTCCCGCTCACGCCCGGCATCTCGGCCGCCGAGTAGGCGAAGACGTCTTTGTTTTCCTTCAGCAGATCTAGGAGAGCGGCTCTAAACTTTGGCTCCAAGTCGACACCGATAGTCACGGTGCGGCCCGGGTCAATCTCTACCTCCTCGGTCTCCGCTCCCTCTACCATGCCGACGGTGGTATCCGCGTGTTTGCCATCCCGTCGTAAGGATGGGCTCTTCCCCTTTTCTCGATTTCTTCGCCGCTTTGAAGGATTGCAGGGTTGCACCCTCGGCGGATACTTGGATATTGACCACCTCATCGGTCTCGTTCTTCGAGACGAGCTTATGCGCTTCCCCCCGGTCCGAGACATACATCAATGTCAGAGCCCGGATGGACATCACCGCGTCTACCTCACTCAGGGTGTCTCGGCCTATGAGGATGTTGTAGGCGGATGATCCGTCAATGACCACGAATTCCGACATAACGCTCTTGGCTGCACCTCGCTCTCCGAACGTTCTCGGCGGCTGATTGACCCTGGGGTACCATGCCGCCCAGAGAAGCTGTACAACGGGTGGTGCAGGGGTCAAGTCCTCAACCTTCGACCGAGGCTAAGAAAGCATTCCCCGTACATAATATTTGTGTAAGCGCCTGTGTCAATTAGGCACCTCTTCACCAAGTGGTTGGCTATGTCCGGTGGACCGTCGGTGGATCGGCTTGTGAGGAGCGACGACTCCTTCGTAGTCCTTCTTCCCGATTGTCATATCGGGGATGTTGAAGCGGGGTTGCTAGGTTGGGCACAAAGTTGATGGCTTGATATAGCTCATTCAGGTGCCGTTTGTACCCACGAGTGGACTCGCCGCCCTCGTTGCCCCCGATGACGACATTAATTACTCCTTTCTCGTTCTAAGACGGGTTTTTTATTTGTCCGCCGGATCTGCTCTTGACGGCCTCCGGCAATATATTTGCCTAGGCTTCCCTTCCGGATCGCTTCCTCAATGGCATTTTTCAGATGTCGGCAATCGTTTGTTAAGTGGCCGGTGTAGCCGTGGTACTCGCAATATTGGCTTGTGTCACCGTCGCCCCTTGGCTTAGGGGCCTTTCCCACTTCGACCTTCGCTTTGCTCGGAGCGAAGACTTCGCGGATACAACCAGGGGGGGTGTGATCATCGTCTCGCTTTCGGTAGTGAGGTGCCGAACTCCCCGGCGCCCGCCGAGTTCTGTTTCTGGCGGACTTATCGGACCGTGACCTATTGTCGCCACAAGGCGTCTCTCATCCGGCTATCATCCCGGCGGCTTTTCCTCTCGAGGGCTCGGCGTCGCTGGGCCTACCCAGTCTTGTGGTAATCTTCTACCTTGATGGCCTGATCGGTCATCTTCCTGGCGGCGTCCAGGCCCAAACCCCCGTGCTTGATGAGCTCGTCTTTTAAGTTTCCCTTTCGGAGGCCCTTCATCGGTCGAAAGCCGCAAGTTCGGGGTTGATTTCTCGAATCTGCTGGACCTTGCCGTCGAACCTCTTCATATAGCTTCGTGAGACTCGCCCTCCCCGCTTGATAGTCGGGAGGTCCGACGTCTCCACGACCGTCCTTTTGTTGCAAGAGTACCGGGTTAAGAAGGCGTCTTTTAGGTCGGCGAAACAAGATATCAACCGTCGGGAAGCCCCTTGTACCGGTTTGAGCTATCCCATGCAGAGTCGTTGGGAAGACTCGGCACTGGACCTCATCAGTGCTCCCATACCGACATGTAAGACTCGAAAGCCTCGGCGTGGTCGGTCGGGTCATTGTCTCCTTTATATGTGAACGCCGCAACTTCGGCTTGGTTGGCACGGCGGTGTCCAGACATAATCACCGAGGGGCTGTTTGACCACGTGTCGGATGACACGCGGCGACCGACTCCTCGCGTTCCTAGTCCGGCTTCTCTCCTCGTAGCGGGAAGGACTTCTTCTCCGGCTCGGGCTTCTTCTCCGCTCTCCCGAGTCGGGCCACTGTTCCCCGGGTGTGCCTCGTCGGTGTTGCGGCGGCGATGTCCTCTCCCGAGTACGAGAAGGACTTACGTTTACCACGACCACTTTGGGCTCCTCCGGCGTCTTGGTAGGGTCCGCTTCTCCCGGTGCTCGTTCGTGGTTTCTTGAGTCACGCTCGAGCCGGTGCACTCCCACCAGGTCCAGGAGTGTCTTCGCTTTTGCTACGTCAACCACCTGTCCCATGATGGTGACCTGGTTGGCGGGCGGCGGCGTGTCCGATGTTATCGGCATTCTGAATTCCGGTTGGACTACTCCGCCGGTGGAGGGTTGCACTACTCCAGAATGGTGAAATGTATCATCTTGGTAGAATGTGGCTTCGTCGGTTGCGACTATCTCTTGTTGTTTCGACATCTTAGCTTTTTGGGTGGGTTTTTTGTGTTTTTGTTTTTGTTGTTTGGGAATGAATGTGACTAGCTTCTAGTTTGCCTTCCCCACAGACGGCGCCAATTGTTCCGGGTTTAATTCCAGAGCGCGGTGTTTGTTACCACTCGTAGCTAACGTAATGATGTCCTTGCTTGAATCCTCCTTGCGGTCTCCTGAAACGATGAACAAACGAGGCTCGGCTTTGGCCGAGCGTACTCACTCCGACGCTCAAGTCAGTAAACTTAGAGAGAAGTTGTTGTAACTTGGCTAAGGGTGTATTGTAGAGAGATAAGCAAGATATTACCAGATGAATAGTGGTTATTAGGTCAATTTATGGATCTCCTCCTCAATGAAGATTGAGGAGTATTTATAGGCTTTCACCTTTTGTCACGTAGTGGCCAAGTGGCTATCAGGTGAAAAGACCGTTATACCCTCGGCCGATGGACCCGTGGGCGGGCTCGAGGGTCTTGGATATGAGTACGCGGATTTGTGTCCCGGCTGGCTAGTTGTCTGGCCGAGACCCAGGTGACAGGCCGATGGGCTTCACCGGCTAGTCTGTCTAAGTTGTTGACTTTGCTGTGAATACCCTTGACCTTGCTCAATGTGTTGACTTGGTCAGCGGTGCAGAATATGCCCCATCAGTAAAAAAAAAAAAACAAGCCCTGGAATCTATTTTAGTTCCGAATTTTTACTCTAACACAACTTGTATTCCATGTTAAGATGTATTTTGCTCAACTGACCTAGGGATGTTAACGAGCCGAGCAGAGCCGAGCCTGATACGTACAATTTATATAGTCCTTTTGGCCTCTTATTGCACGCAATTCCATGTTGTTTTCATAGTTTTATATTACAAAATGCTCCGAATAGGCTACTTTGGTTTGATTTGTCCCATTTTGTAGGTACGGACCCGAAAGTAGTGAAAACGTTTCTTATTCAGTCCCCTCAGCATGCATTTATGGAGATGGAAGGTTTTGAGCAGAATTACCGTGCTTCGGGAGCGTGAAGGAATTATTCGGAAGCTAACCAAACGAAGTGTTAAGTTTGTTTGTGACGGTCTCACTCCCATGTTTTACTTATACCTTTTGAGGAGTTATTGTTTCGGTTAGTGAGTTTTTGTGCCAAATGAAGGGCACTTGAGATTAATTTTCTAGTTGGTTGAGAATTGGATGTTGGTTCATATGGTATCGTTAGGTACCTAGCTTGACTATTGCCTCACAATCCCATAACTGTTTTGCCTTTTCTTACCCATAGCCTCACTTTCCCATAACTTTTGTAAGCCCTCGGTCCGTGATGTACATTGTTTGGCTGGAATGTATGTATAGTGATTAGAATTGTCTATTATTTTTGTTGCAAGCATGTTTATGTGGGTCGTAGTTTAGGTGAGTGACTAATTTCTCTTCTTCTCTTACATTTATATACTTACCCTTTGCTTCATGAGAGAAGAGTGACCCGCGAGAGTCCATTTTTAAAGGTCTTGAAAGGTCGACAGTTCAGCTTATTTATAGACATCATACAACTCGTTTGCTCTTGACTGTTGTAGCTATAAGTGTCAGTTTTGTTTGCATTAAACGGTTTAAGTTGACAAGTTATAGCTAGCTCTGAGTTTTCTTATCCGTTCCATTACTCGAGGACGAGTAAAGGTTCGGCTAGGGGAGATTTGATACGTGAAATTTATATAGTCCTTTTAGCCTCTTATTGCACGCAATTCCATGTTGTTTTTATAGTTTTGTATTGCAAAATTCTCCGAATAGACTACTTTGGTTTGGTTTGTCCCATTTGCAGGAACGGACCCGAAAGTAGTGAAACTGTGCCTTATCCAGTCCCCTCAGCATGCATTTATGGAGATGGAAGGTTTTGAGCAGAATTAACGTGCTTCGGTAAGCGAGAAGGAAGTATTCGGAAGCTAACCAAACGAAGTGTCAAGCTGGTTCATTGGCTAAGTTCTCGATCGAATGGTTTTCTGTTCAATCGAGAGGTTCTGGTGGTCAAGGAAGCTCGATCGAGTCCCTGCTGTACTCAATCGAAATGAAGCTTTTGAAGTTTACTCGATCGAGGACTATACTTGATCGATCGAGTGGAATTGTTGGGATATTACTCGATCGAGGAGTCTCAAATCCCTCGATCGAGTAACTTGCTATTTAACACGGGATTTTTATTTCGCATAGCTTATTTAATATCTTGTTTTAGTTAATAAATATCTTCCCTATATAAGGGAAGACGTAATTAGGTTTAAGTATCAACTTTTACTCCTTAATCAGTCCCTAATTAATCTTAAGCAGATTATACTTTTCTCTTTTTTCACGTTACTTTGCTCTTAATTTCGGATCTCAAGCTTGTAATCCCTCTTCACTCTTTACTCTTAATTTAATTCCTCTTTGCTTTTTTTTAATCTTTGTTCTTAATTTCTGTTTAATTATTGTTATTATTAGTTTATGATTCATCTTTATTGCTCTTATATTATGTCTCTTTCTAATTCATATATCGTTGTTGTTTATTCCATCAATATTATGAGTAGCTAAATCCCTTTATGCTAGGATTAAGGGAGCCATGGTAGTGAATAAATGAAGTTATGAGTAGATTAGATGGTTGAGTTGTGAGAACTGTTTTATGACAATATAATTGTAATCGTTTAGTTGAGTGCACGCTTCTAAATCTGTTAACGTGGTTAAATTCAGACCTAGATCGAGAGATTGGAATGAATAGACCTGTTATGAACAGTAAGACTACAGTCCTACACTAATGAGGACGAGAGTTAAGTTAGTTGTATCTTAGGGCAGAAAGTGGACCGAGAGCACCTTTCTTATACCCTTCTCACATTAGACCGCCTGAGCTATTTATGACTGAATTGGTTAACTACCATGGTGAACCGACATCCTATAATACTTCTCTTTATCTGATCACATACTTTGTTTTTCTTTGCTTTTACTGCTCTTATTCTCTTTACCTTAATCCTTTTAGTTTAGAAAACCAATTCAAAACCCCTGTTTGTTACCGTGACAGACTTAAATAGCAGATAGATATAATAGTCTCCATGTGGAGATCGACCCTACTTTCACTAGCTACTGTTAGTTGTTTTAGGTATTTATTTTTGGTACTAGACGATAGGTATCATAGCCCGAGCTTAGCCTTGCTCAGCTTGTGTTAAAGAACCAAAACTCGGGCTCGAGTACACCCGAGCTTGAAAAAAATTTGCTCGTTATCAAGCTTGCGAGTTTTAACGCGAGCTCGAGCCAAACTCGAGCTTAAATCGAGCCCATATATAATTGTTAATTTATTGATTTTTTTTCTTCCAATATTTTCAATAACAAGGCTCGAAGGTTATATATAAAAATATTTGGCAAATCAGTGAGAAATATGATATGTATGATAGAAAAATATACGCATGATAAAATATTTTTATAAATATGAGGAATATCTTATCTATTCACACAACTTCGAGCCGCTCGTGAGCTTTTCAAGTCGAACTTCCTTTTGCTCGGCTTGACTCGTTAAGCTCTCGAGCAGAGCTCACACGGACCGAATTTTGACCGAGCTTTGACCGAGCCGATATCGAGTTGCTCGTGAAACTGTCTCGTTTCTTTAAGACCCCTAAACTGACCTATGTATCTGTTATCTATTATCCCATATAGCACGGTTGTATAAGAGTTTTCACTATATTTTTTTTTGAAAGAATTATTTATATGATAAATGGCGTGGTTGGAATTTATAATTAATTTTATATTACCCAGATTTTACTCAGCCACTCGATTAAGAGGCCAAAATAGGAACTCAGATTTAATTATCAAAAGGAAATCATACTTCATAGAGCACTTGGAATATTGATTACTCTGGCATTTGTCTCTCTAAACTTTTTTTCTCTCCTTTCTCTCTAAAAAAACAAAAAACCCTAATCAACCTTCTTTGCTTCGCCACCTCCTCTTACCACACAGTGCTTCCCCGCCTCTCTTACCCAATCATCGGAAATGGGGTCCTCCCAAGGCCTATCTCTGGCAATTTGTCACATCTCATATCTTGATTCTTCCCTTCCGATTTGATCCCACCTTTTGTCCCTCTTGACGGAGCACGTTTTCTTGCTCGACCATCCGACGGCCGTGACGGTTGCTTGCCTAGTTTGTTCTTCTGTCTTTTCTTTCCTACGATTTTATGCCTTGTCATTGAATGTTTTTCATGCAATGCCCAAGGGTGTTTCCCCTTCCCCCACCCCTGGTAAGACTCTACCTTTCTTTAATCTCGGTTGTCCCTTGTCGTTGTTGTTGATGAGTATAGCTCATCTGTTTTGCGTAGTTGTGGTTTAAGTGGTCGTGGATTCGGGTCGATTTGGTGTTTCCATTCCTCTCACCTCATCCCCCACATATTAGTTCCTTTTTCTGGTCTCTTTAGTGTATGTCTGTGCGTTTCTAATGATGGATTTTTTTTCATGTAAGCTGATGGTCCTGGGAGGTATTGTTTGGTTTCAGGGGTTTGTTGTTGGCTTCTTGGTGTCAGCTAGATCGGTTGCGTCGGTCTTGGTTTCGGTGAGTTCGTTGAGTCCGACGCTTTCTTTGTAGGTGTGAGGTAAAGGTTGGGGTTTTCTCGGTTTCAGATGTGTGCGGTATGGTGGAGTCGGGTGTTTGACAGTGTTGTTGGTTTGGATCGGATGCGGTGGGAATCACCTTTAACTAATGCTTACTGAAACACCCCCCATATACCAAAGTGTCTTAACAAGGACCACCTTAGCATATAGAAGTGCTACTATCTCGATTTTCCGAGGAAATATGCATCATAGTTACCATAATGAAACAAGTTCAATAATTAACTTTAACGAGAAAGGAAATACAAGTCTCAAAAATCCAAAAAGGCATACAATAAAACCAAAGTAGTGATAACATCTAAACTCAGTGGAAGCTAGAACTACAAGACATGTAATGACTCTGTCCCGTCCATATCCCGTGAGCTACATCCACATCCAATACCTGCTAAATCAATTGCTCACCATCCCCGAATGGATCACCACAATTTTGAAAACAATAATCGGGGTCAGTCAGGGGCGGATTTAGGGCATTTTTACTAGGGCTATAGCCCTAGTTGTTTTAGATAAATAAAATTCTATGTATACAAATTTGCAGTGTATGTCTGGTGGCATAATGGTACTAGGAGTAGCATATAAAACTCTTATAGTGTATAAGGTCTAGAGTTCAACTCCCATTGCTAATATTTTTTGCTTCTTCCTCCAATTAATAGCCCATTATCATTGATCTCTCCTCTTTTTATTATCTTACTTTTTTTTTTGAGGGAATTTTATTATCTCTCCCCTTTTTATTATCTTACTTCTAGGCCAGTTAATAACTCGTTATCATGCTCATTTTTATTACTCCGTATTTTACTTTTGGTTAATGTATATCTTCTAAAATCTCTACTCTATTGTCATAATAAAATTTGTGTGTCATCTTAATTATTTTTCTTCTCATAACCTTTACTATTGATTGTAAAATTTACATAACATTTTTACCAAGAGATAAATAAAATTTCCGACAATATTTTTTTCTTTTTTGCAATAATAAAATTTAGAATAATATTGGAAAAATAGAAGTAGCTCCTAAAGCTGATTTGAGTAAGCATCACCTGAATAAAAAGTTTATTTAGTATTTTCTTTTCCTTTTTACAATAATAAAGTTCTTTAAATTATATATTACATAAACTTATCGTTTTAGGACCCATATGAATAGTATATTGTACGAAGTATTTTCAAACGAAAAAAAAAAAAATTATCAATTGTACTATATTTAAATCCAGCCCTAGATATATTTTGTTTCTGGTTCCGCCCCTGGGGTCAGTCAACTGCATAACCAAAATAAGAAATCACATATATATACAATCCAATCCAATCCAAACTGTAGCAACCATCCTCCAAACTCCAATAGTAACCAGTAACCGACTACACACCAAAGTGTGTAGCCCTGCCAGGTTCCCATCGCAACGGGAAACCCACACCGCCAGTGGGGGGGTCGCAACCTTGCCCACCAAATCCCCTCTCATCGCCACGAGTGAACCCAGATCATTAATGTGCATATCCCCCTTATGACGGGAGCCACAAGAGGCGAACATGGGGTTGGAACCATCTCCCGAAAATGGTCCCACAATAATAACCAATCAACAATACAATCTCAATCACAATAATAATCATGCCAACAAATCGATCAACATCACATCTTATAATCAATTACACAATCAACTGAGTAGGGAAATCCTACCTTTTCGCAATCTGTTATACTACAGCCAATCATACAAATGCACAACAAGTACCACATCGTCACCTACAACAATGGTAAATAAACAATACTAATCAAAACTATCACAATCAATTTCTACCCCCAAATTAACCCAATATAGGGTTTACATAACCACTATTGACCACCATATACTGATTAAGAAAACGCTAGAGACTTACCAATGGAATCGACACGAGAAATGAGATACAAGGACTCACGATCGATCAGCCCTTGCTTGGAGATGATGAAGATGATTATAGGAGCAACGAACGTAGTTTAGGTTTTGTAAAAAACTATGTTTTAGAAACTGATTAAGCGATACTTATACTCCTCTAATCATTTTAATCAAAACCGCAGAATATAACCCGTTAGACCGTGTACTCGGTCGAGTACCGGCCGAGTACGCCCTAATCGACCGAGTACGCCCTAATCGACCGAGTTCCTCACAACTCGGTCAAGTGCACCCAAACAGTAGTCTGCCAAAACGCACTCGACGTCTTACTCGGCCGAGTATGGCCTACTCAACCGAGTAATCTATGACCAGAAAACTGTGGTATTACACTTACTTCTTGTTTATCGTGTTTTTTGCTACTTCAAATAATAAACTCATATTGGTTAAGGATGTCCTGTCCCTTAATCATTGTGTGTGTGTGTGTAGGGGGGGGGGGGGGGTGTTCCTTGGCTAAGGGTGCCCTGTCTCTTAGCCTTTGGGAGGATAGTTTGTCATATTAGTAGGGGTTAATAATTACGACTATAACATTACATACGGCTTGTGTTATGCCCATCTCGCTCCGACCTTTTGAGATGGTTTTGGTTAGGGGATTGCTTACTATATCGTTGGCTATATACTTACTCGCTTTTCTAGGCTACGAGTTTCTTGTCCGTTGGGATTGTTTTCCAAAGTGTAGGAGTTTTCTCTTCTCTGGAGGCAGATCTTGGTCTGTATTCCGCCTTTTGCTTCTACGTCCTAGTGGCGTAAGTGCACTTTGCTCATTCTTGATGGTCCAAGGGTCTCATTGGTCTCCAGATGTTGTTTATCATACCCAAGGGGATGAATCTTCGAGACACATTTGTGTTTTGTTGCAGGTATTTATTCGAAGTTTTGTCAGTAAAGATGAGTAAAGATATGATCTTTGGTCAGCTCTATATGTCCCTTCATAAATGATGTGGATGTTGAAGAATATCTCTGTATGCAATCAGCCGTACGCCATCAATACTCTGATGTTAGCCGTTGTAGCTACTTTGTTGTCTTAGGTTATGTTCTTACAAAAATAAATGCATTTGATCAAATGAGTCAAATGCCACCTGTATAAAACTTTCTTTTTCGGCTGCCAAAAAAAAAAAAAAACTTCATAGAGCACTTTGACAATGAAACATAATGATATACGGAGTATATATTATTTATGTACATTTACGATCTCTTAATTGCAATTGTAATTATACTTCCAACTTAAAATCTCAATTATGTCTTCAAACAAAATTAAATCATTTTTTAAATTGGTAATGATACTAATATTTAAATTCCACACCTATGCAATTTTGTACGGGTTTAAAACTAGTACACTTACCCAAAATTTTCCAATCCCTCTTTACCAAAAAAAAAACAAATTGAAAAAAAAAGTAATACCTTTTGGTATTAGTTTGTGTGTTGTTAGGCTAGTTATTAATTAAATATTAAATACCATAAATAGAAAGTGTGTAACTTTCGTTAAAAAAGCAGTATTTTTGTAATTGGAACATGTTTTGTTAATTCATCTGTGGATGTAGCCATCTGCAGGCCCAGACGATCTGTGGACATGCAGCGGTCTTTTGAAAGCCACGCTCGGCGGCGTAAAAATGCTTTAGACCGGATCGTTTTAGATCAGTCGGTTTCGTCTCGGTAAGGGTCTCGAAACGATTAGACATGTTCGGAGTCGCCACCAAGCATTTGTGGGATGCTTGGAACCCGTTCGAATCCACTTTATACCTAGGTCAAATCAAGGCAAAAAGCGGTGTTTTGACATAGGTACTAAAGATAAGGAATCGTCCCTCTTTAGCATCCTATCTCTAGAATGACTCTCGTACGCCCTGGATAATGGCGTCCACTATCCAAAGTTTCTGAGTAAGAGGTGAAGGTACGTATTGGGAAGCCCTTTAATCAGACACCCAATCCCGCCCGCGGTAGTGGCCTCTACTGATCGGTCTTGGTTGGTTGAATGCAAAAGTTGATAAAACGGTTTAAATGCATGAATGCGCATCCAATAATTTAAACCTAACATGTGAGAGCTTTCTAAGTCGGTTGATTTAATCCAAGTATCAAGTATAAGATGTCGAATTGGATTAATGGTTGATTTGCATGCAAGACGGAAATTAAACATCCATTTACCGTATTAGGTTTATGGTGCATAACGTGATCCATTTGTCTTAATAAAGCATTTTGCAAATATGATTTTGAATGAGTAAATAGTCATCTGATCCGTCCTATATCCGGGCTAACCGGAGTCGGGATCGTCCTAGACTAATGCTGGAAAGGGAACAGCCCCGTACCGGCGGCTACATGAGGCGCGACCCGGGCGATGTAAGGGGCCTCCCCTGGTTTTGAAAATGAGAATTGAAAGGCCTGTTTTAAGCGCGGGTCAACCTACGGTTATATGCCGTGTTCTGACCTTTTGAAAAACGTTTAGAATACGTGTTGAAAAATGGGTATTTGACCCGATTTGATTTGAAAGGGTCGTTTAGACCGTATTTGTTGATTTGAGGAACGAGACTCGAATAATCATCATTATTTTGAGAATATTCGGTGCCGGGTTCGAGTTGACAAGCTTGACATGGATAGTTTTGAAAATAATTATGAACTAATTGTTTTAAGTTTATTTGAATATAATTAGTCGATACTCATCATCGTACTCGGGTTAAAATCTGGCATGGTATGTAGAACCAAGGATGAGTTTGTGTTGGTGACTAATATGCTTATTTTGAAAATGTAAAGAAATGATGAAATGCTTTAAAATACCTTCCCAAAATGTAAAGAGATGAAATAAAAGGCTTTAAATACCTTTTAAATGTCATTAACCAAATATTATCACCGAAACACGAATTTAACCGTCATGGTATGAGGAACCAAGGGTGAAAAGTGTTTTATGGTTAAAACAAATAAAATAAAATAAAAAGGTTCGAAAATATTTGAAATGGTAAAAACCGATTACAAATATGAAAATGGATTAAAGGGGAAAGACGAGAACAAACACGGTTGAGTTCTGACCTGGACACCCCATTTAGGCGCGGGAAAACCGGCGAGCCAAGGGGCTTCTGTCTCAGACCAAAAATCAGTTTTGGCTCGTTTATCCCATGTTTAGGTTCATGTTATGCATGTTTTAGCATGTTATAGTCATGAAGCAAATAAAAACATGATAAAAGAAGGATTTTTACACCCTCATACTTACATGTTTGGTTATGGCGAGTGGCCGACGTAAGTGTAACAACTCGTTTGGTCGGAAAAAACTCTGTTTAAAACCGTTTTGGTAAGTAAAAAGAGTGTTTTAAGATTAGTGATGGTGTAGTGGTCGAAGTGGTCGGTCAAGTGATTTAATGCACAATGACGGTACCAAACAATGTGTAAGGCTTGTATTTACGATCGGTAGGTCGTAAATACGCGTCGGATTGTGACTTAAGAAGTCGAGTCGAGAATTTTAAGGGAGAAAAGAGGGGGCGGACACTCGCGTGAGTTCTCAAATGGGGGCATTTGAGGGGTATTTATAGGGAAATGAGTGGTTGTGTGAGTTTTGAGCGACGTGGCCACCTGGGCTGCTCAAAGAGGCGCGAGCCACGCCGCGGGTCTTCGAGTTGTCTTGTCGCTTTCACACAAGAGCAATCATGATTTGTTCTATCCTAGGATTTGTAGTCACATGTTAGGTACTTGGCCATTCATGAATCCGGGAAATCTTAGCATAGAAGGTTTGAAATGGTTTGTTTTTTGTGTTTGACTCGGTTTGACTCGTTGTTGGAGTCGGGATTTGAATTTTGAGTCGGTTTTTGGTCCGGTGTCGGTTTTGACTCTAGTTAGTGTCATTGCGACCCCGTCGTCGTGCATTAAACACTCCAGGTATTTTTGAAATGTTTTGAAATGTTTCGTTTTCGAAATGGTTTTAAGTTTTCCGACGTAAAGTTGTACACAAACTGTCGATCAAACGCCGCGATTCCAAAGCATGTTATAGTCTGATAATCATCGGGTGTTTGTTGGAGTCTCAGCAGATACTGGGTATCTACAGAGCCCCCACTTTGACTGAGGCTTGGACAGGGCGAAAGTCAAGTAGAGCCCCCAGTCAATCGGAGATTACAACCTGGAGACCCAAGCTACGTCGAGGCGGCTCGAAAAGATTCGGGCCAAGGACCTGCCGTCGGGAAGGGCGACGCCAAGGCGACTCGAGGGTACGAGCCAAGGTCCTGTCGTCGGGAACAGTTTAGAGTCTGTCGACTATCAGTGCGGGTCATTTAAAGTCCGTTAGACTACGTACAAAAGCTCGCCAGCCATAAGAAGGAGTCATACCTGAGACATCTTCGGATATGTCCTTGCGCGTATGCGGACAAAGGCTCGCCAGCTGTGATAAGGAGTTGTACCCGAGGCATTTTCGGGATATGTCCTTGAGTTGTATCTTGTTTGCGGACAAAGGCTCGCCAGCTGTGGTGCGTAGTAAGGCTCGCCAGCCATGGTGCGTACCTGAGGAGGGCTCGCCAGCCGCGATGCGTAGTAAGGCTCGCCAGCCGCGATGCGTAGTAAGGCTCGCCAGCTGTGGTGCGTAGTAAGGCTCGCCAGCCATGGTGCATGCCTGAGGAGGGCTCGCCAGCCGCGATGCGTAGTAAGGCTCGGCAGCCATGGGGGCGGTCGGTTAATGGACCGTGGGAATAGCCGCGTCAAATGGGCTTGTTTTGAAAATAGCGAACTCATGATGCCGCCGTGGAAATAGTGAATTCGAATTTTCACTATCACTGTTTTTGAGATGAGCGGGTTCCGCGAGGAAGCCCCTGTTGACATTTGAAGGAATAGTGAATTTGGAATCTTCACTATTCGTTGTTTTTGAATTTGAAGTGGCGGTTTTGATCGCCGCCTTGTTCGAATTTTGAAGGAAATAACAAATTTTGAATTTTGCTATCACGTTTGGAGTGACGGTTTATGTGCCGCCGTTGACATTTTTGAAGGAAATAGTGAATTTGGAATCTTCACTATTATTTGAAGTGACGGTTTATGTGCCGCCGTTGACATTTGAGGGAAATAGTGAATTTGGAATCTTCAATATTATTTGAAGTGACGGTTTATGTGCCGCCGTTGACATGTGAAGGAAATAGTGAATTTGGAATCTTCACTATTATTTGAAGTGACGGTTTATGTGCCGTCGTTGACATGTGTGGTGAAAATAGTGGAATTTAATTTCCAACTATTGCTTTGAAAATGACGGTTTTGATTGCCGTCGTTCGAGATTTGAAGAAACAGTGAATTTTGAGTTTTCACTATTATTTTAAAATTTGACGGCTTTAATTGCCGTCGTTTGAAATTCGGAGAAATAGCGGATTTGAATTTTCGCTATTATTTTTGAAAGTTTTTGAAGGAAAATAGTGAATTTTGATTTCACCATTTATTTTTGAAATTGACGGTTTTAATTCTCGTCGTTTGAATCTTGAGGAAATAGTGAATTTTGAATCTTCACTATTATTTTGTTTTTCGAAGGGAAAATGACGGTTTTGAACGCCGTTTGTTTGAAATTTTCGAAAATAGCGAATTTAAATTTTCACTATTTGTTTTTGTATTTGAGAAAATGACGATCTTTTAATATCGTCAATGAAAATTTGAAGTTTGTTATGTGGAAATTGGGCCAAAGCCCAAAATTCGCTGAAAGAGCAGGGAACGCCTGATTGAGGCGCGAGCCACCTGGCGAAACAAAGGGGCTTCCCTATTTTTCTGTAAAAGACGCGAGGTTTGGTTGCATTCCATTTCTTACTCGTCTTCAACCTTTGACACGAAACAAACCAAAAAAACGCCATTGTTGGTCCTTTAGCTTGCTTTCATTTGCGCCGATATCATCAATGTCATCTCAAGGTACGTATTTCCTCTTGAATCCATTTAAATTTGTTGGTCATTTGATAGATTGAATTAGGGCGAAAATTTTACCCTAGAAAATTGATTTGGGCGTTTTTGATTGGGCCCATTTCGAGTGAAATTGATGATTGCATTAGGTTAGAAACCTGTTTAGGAGTATAGGGGTGCTTTTAGTTTGCATTTTGGTCCCCGTTCCCGCTCCCTATGCTCGAAAAACGTGAGTGAGGTGGAGAAACCGTCTCATCTCGCAATGCCAAGTTTATTTGCTTGGATAATGGGTCCCACTAGGTTGCATTGTAGTCGGGAAAGACCGTATTTGCCATTGTGGACCTTTGTTGGGTATTGTGGGCAAAATTGGAATTTTTGCCTTTTGTGACGGTCTTATGTCTGACAAAATAAGCGTCTGTCTGGGCTTGAATTGAGTCAGTTTGCCTTGAAATGGACCTTATTGGTAGTTTAGGTCGCCTTGAGGCTTGATGAAATCACGTTTGCCTTTTTGCGGTCGCTTTTGAATTTTGACCGGTTTGTGCTAAAATTGGCGTATAAATTGCCTTTTATGAGCCGTAGAAAAATTCCCTGTTGCATTGGGAATGCATTTTGGTTTGTTGGCGGACCTTGTGTGGGTCTTGGGGTGCCGTTTTTTGTTGTGGTTGTTTTGACTCGTCTTTTGCTTGAAAAGAAGGGCGAGTCGTTTTTTGTGTTTTTTTTTGTGGATTGTTTTTGTTTGGCTGGGTTTGGGCGGGATTGCCCTTGTTTTGCTTTGCAGGTTGTTTCTTTTTTTGGATTTGTCCATTTTACACTGTCATAATGCCGAAATGTCGGCCGACGTTATTTGTTTGTTTTTTTATTGCAGGGGAGTGTACAGGACATGCTGGGTCCCTTGCAGCGACTTTTGAGGAGTTGTTTCTTTTATTGAACTTGTCTGCGAAGGAAGAGCTGAAAAAGGCCGCAGAAGCTAATGCTAAGAAGGCCATGGAGGAGAAGCATCTTGCTGATAAGTTATCGCAGGATCTTCAATGCGGTAGAGACAGAATTGAGAGTTTAGAGGTGGACCTCAAGAAGGTAAATGTCATGCTTGATGAAGAAAGATTGGTATTAGCCAACGAGAGAAATCATGCTGATGCTCTGAAGTCTAAATTGGGAGAACAAGCAAGGATCGCTACAGAAAATGAAAAGAGAGCCATGGAAGAAGAGAGTCGAAGTAACAAGATGGTCCAGGAGCTAGAAAATGCTCGACAAAAACTAAGAGATGTGGAGATCCAGTTATGTGAAGTTAAACAATGTAGAGATCTTGCTGGAGCATCTAGTACTCCCACTGAATTGCTTTTCAACAAGCAGATATCAGCAAAAGTCAGCTTCTTACAAGAACAATTAAAATTTGAGAAGAAACGGGTAAAGCATTACAAAGAGGTTGCTAAGTTAGAGAAAGACCTCAAAAATGCTTCACAACAGGAGTTGCATAATGTAAAACAGGACTTCCAAAGTTTGCTGTATCAAATGGATATGTTGAGTGACACATTTGGTGCAAGAAATCATATGAACAAGGTATTGAATATGTGGTTTAAATTCTGTCCTCCATCTTTCGTAGTGGTTGATATCTAATCATCTGAATACATGCAGAAACGGCGTCTAAATGCTGGAGGTTTGGAGTTGCCTGGAAGGACGCCTGATTGTGGCCTGCCCCAACTCAATTTCTGTTGTGACGCTGAGCGTAGACCGTCCAGCTTATCGTCCAGGGATACATCATGTCGTCCTAAGCCAAATTCTAGACTTGTTGATGCAGAGCAACCCATGGAATCACCCTCAGGTATGAAGATTAACTTGGATCCTCTGCGAGGAGGTTCTCATGGTGATATCTTAGCAAGTTCTCCTCTTAACTCCAACACAGCATCTTTTTCTGATGAACAGTTGCTGGGCTCACAGGAAAGAGCAGCTTGCACTCCGACAACACTGACAAGATTGGCAATTAAAGATCCTGTCCCGCAAACAACAATTGCCAAATGGAATGACCGCGAAAGAATTGCTACAGTTGCTGAAAATAGCATAAACCCTGTTGAATTTGAGCCTGGTCATGTCAAAAAGAGGAGGAAAATTATTGACGAATCCGAAGTTGTCAGATGTGTGGAGTCACAAGATAAAATAAACAACCAGGATGCAGAGACAAATTTGTTTGGTTTGGGTAAAGTATTAGTTCCACCTATGAAAGAGCAGATGGAGAAGGTAAATTTATTAGTTACTGGCAATAATGCTTATGCAATTGGCAATTTTGATCTATCTGGGGAGAAAAAGAAGGCAACAAATGAACCACAACAAGTTCTTCAGCAAGTCAACAACTCCACTGTGCTGAATGGAAACGAAATTTCTGAGCCTAACAAATCCCATAGAAGTGGTCTGGTAGTTCCTGATTTAGAAGATTTGGTAAGTTTTGAGCAACATTTGAATGGGAATTACATGAAACTGCTTGATTTGGATGATCCAATTGCTGAGGAACATTTTAGGATGGCACTGCAATGGCCTTTGTCTCCTACACTTCCGGATATTGAACCGCACAATTTTGACCAAGAGGTTGAAATGCAGAATTTAGGTATGCCTGTCTGTGCTAGAAACATTGCTACTGATTTGAATGGGGAACACGACAAGATCCCAAAATTCTGTGTTGTTTACTCTGATATGGAAGATATTGGTTGTATAACTAGGATCTTCTGTTCTACTACAACTTGTATGGCTCGTTTACGTTCATCTTTGCAAAAACCTTGGTTGGTGGAAGACATTCTACTGGCTCTTGTCTCGGAACAAGATCTTGTTTCCAGGTAACCTCAAGTGGTCTGTATTCTTGCTAATGATACGGTACATTTTGGTATTATTCTCATGACATTGTCGTTAAACTATGGGGGTTTTCATTGTTATACGTCATAGAGCAGGCTGGCTTTTCACAAATCAATAAAAAAATGATTTAGAATCATATTAATTGCTTATTGCTTATACATATTAATTGCTTATATCGTCTTCTACTATGTTACGTCTGAAGCTGTTTTCCCATCACCAAGTCACTGTGATTGTTCCCTCTGCAATTATTATAGAGAATATATCTTATTCCTAATTCAAGTTATTGTAATATATTTAGCTAGGTCGTTTATCGTAAATATTTCCTAGTTCTAGCGTCGTATATTTTCTGTATCTTCTGTATATTTCGATTTCCATATTTTCTAATTATGTAACCCTAGAATCGTAGCCCTGTACTCTAGTATATAAGTTGTATTCATGAATCGTAAACAATGCAATGCAATTCAATAATATTCAACCGTTCATAATTCTATCAATTATAACTGCATTGTTCAATTGAAATTTCATGTCGGTTTGGTTTGTTAATATTAAGCTGACCTGCTAATCTGTCTTTTTTCACTTTTCAGGGAAATGATTTGCGTCTTTTTTTCTCTTTTATTACTCAATTTTGCTAGTGCGTCATGTACTAAATTCGTGGACTTTCAGAGCTTGTTGTCGGATACCTTATGTGCAAATCTACAATCAGGTGTGGTTCTTCTCTATTAATCTTTTTTGTTTTGTAACTTTGATGCCTCCTTTCATTAACTTTTTATAATCTTAGAACCCAGGTTATTTCTTGATTTCTGATTCATAGGTTATTTTGTCACAGTTTTGTTGAACATGGACAGAAGACACCTCTTTGCAAAAGTTTGCTGCCTTAGTGACTTCCTCAGCTTAAGTGAGAATTTTTTACTTCACAAGAAAATTCTGTTGCGGAGTAGCTTGACCTCTGACACCTTAAATTGTGGCGACTCGAATATTGAGATTCTGCACCAGGGTGAGAGCAATGTTTTACGTTTCAGTTTGGCGTCAACCAATATGGTTGTAGCAGGGAGCTTAATACTGGCATCTATCTCTGCAGCAGCTGGTCTCGTTGATTCAATTTGTGAATTTTCGCTTAAAGTCATCGGAATGAGAAGAGCGGATTGTTTAATGACATTGTTGATTCTCCATACATTTGCTTATGTTTGTGGTGAAGAGTATTTCACCATTAGTAATTACCATGTAGTCATGGAAGCAGTAAAGGTTATAGTGGCGTCCTTGGAGGGTTCTTTGGCAATTAATGGGACTAGCCAACCAGATGATGGTACCTTGCAACATTGTTTTCCATGTGAGAAATGTCCATTTGCTGACAGATCTATTTGTTTGGATGACGTTTCATCTAAGCTAATAGAAGAAATGCAAGCATTTACAGATCCCCATAATCAAGCTGATACATTCGATTCACGTTTCTTAGTTGCTATCCTGTCAGCTCTTGAGTTGCTTGCTACTCATATGGTAATCCATTTTTTCATTTCATTTTCTTAAATATTGTCTCTGTTTAATGTTAAGTTCATTGACGAGTAGTCTTACTTTCCACTATTGCAGAGCTGGGGTTGGGTATGTGACAAAGTTGTGTCAAAACTGTTTGAGACGGTGGAATCATGTGATCCTGAGAGTATCATGTCGACTGCTGTTGTCACACTGTTGGGTGATTTAGGCAGGTGGGTATCTCTTGGAATGTTATTTTAGAAGGTTTCCACATCTTTCCTTTTACCTGTATATTTATATGGCTATATGTTATATTTTCTTCAGGCTAGGCGTTGAAACACGTGGATACGACGATCCTGGGGTGAGAAGCATCATACAACGACTATCGGCTAGTCTACATAGAGCAAGTTCTTCGAAGCACAACACCTTCTCAATGACCGTTGTTCATTCGCTAACTCAGCTTCATCCAAATGGTGCGGAGATTTTCCTGAAGAACAATGAAGAATCAGTCAAAGGTGCGCATCCTGCTTCCAGTACAGCTACATCTGATATTCTGAGGACCATGTTTTCTTCTTTAAGCAACAAGCCGACATCTGCCTTGCATAATTGCGTAATTCCCGACATAATTGCTTAGTTTTTCTTTCTTTGAAGATGGTAGTTGTAGTTTAGGGGTAGCCATCAAATGTGAAACCACTTGTCGAAGCTCTCTCATATCAGCAATAAGCTGTTTTCTGAGAGATTTACCCCATTTGTATCCATTCAATCAACATGCATCCATTTTTAAAGGAAGGATGCGCTGTTGATTGTATTCCGCAAAGATAGAAATGTACATTCCTTGCCTTTGTTGATTGTATTTCATGAATGAAAGAAAGAAATGTACACTCCTTGCCATTGTTCAATTTGCCTTATCCTACGTCTTCTGTTTCAATAGAATAGAAACGC
The DNA here is from genome assembly GCF_048544455.1 of Silene latifolia. Lineage (NCBI taxonomy): Eukaryota > Viridiplantae > Streptophyta > Magnoliopsida > Caryophyllales > Caryophyllaceae > Silene > Silene latifolia. The sequence continues at coordinate 29,286,595 of NC_133530.1, read as the reverse complement.
ACGGCATCGAGTAGTGTCCTGGGAGATCTTAGGCTGACTTAATTTGGTGTGAGAAGCAGCGCGTACGAGAATCAGATTAATCAAGAGGGCTTCCCTACTATTGTGTAAGCGTGTGTCTGTTTTCACGAGTCTTCCGTCGAGTCTTAGAAATCTACCATATTAGAGACCAATGAAAATGAATAATAATAAAGGTCAGTTAAAAATGTGTATCTTTGATATTACTAGACATTTTGTAAAATTTAGCCGCCTATGAGAAGAATCAAATTAATCAAGAATCTCGCGATGTCTCTTTTGTTTAGGAGTCTTCAATTCGGTCTTGGAAATAAGGATAAACTGTAATAAGATACAGTTAGTCTTGTTGAAGACGGGTCGGAGTAAGTGACGGGTAATGCCACTCACAAAACGGATAGGGGGGACAAGGTGGGGGCACCCCCATGTGCTTCCATCTCTCCTCTATTTGGGTCATTTGTGAGAGGAAATGGTATCCGTCACTCCAAAGTGACGGATACGTGTCGTCTTCAATGAGATTTTGTGAATAAGATAAGGGTAGCTCAATCTTAAAATTATAATACAACAAGTCTCACTTGTGACGGGTATATCCGTCACAAGCTTATAACGGGTCAAGTACTACCCATGTGGGTAGATAAGACAAAACATATTCCTACTCCCTAGACACTTTCCTTTTGTCTTATTTACCCCATATGAGTAGTACTTGACCCGTCGCAAGCTTGTGACGGGTATGCTCGTCACAAAAGAGAATTTGTGATTAGGGTTTTTTGATAACTACTACCTTTGTATTACACGGTTTTGAGAACTACTACCAAAATAATTTTCGTTTAAAAACTACTACCTGTAAGTTTGATTTTTTTAAAAAACACTACCAAATCTCATCTAAATCCAATAAAACACAATTTTAACCATTTATTTTTGAATTTCCATCTTAAGTTGTAAACTTTACCCCTTTAGCACTACTAATACTACTGTTTGCCAATCATTTTAGGGCAAATTTACTTTAAATTAGCTTCATCTAATTCACCTATCTAACGTAATTAAGGTAAAAAAGTTGCTTAAACGTCATCAAATTAACTAGTTTAAGGTATAAAAATAACAACTTAGGATGGAAATTCAAAAATAAATGGCTGAGATTGTGTTTAATTGAGTTTAGATGAAATTTGGTAGTGTTTTTTAAAAAATTCAAACTTATTGGTAGTAGTTTTTAAGCGAAAATGATTTTGGTAGTAGTTCTTAAAACAGGGTAATACAAAGGTAGTAGTTATCAAAAAACCCTTGTGATTATAATAATAGTTATAAATAATAGGGTAAATTGATAACTTATACCTAGTATAACATACTTTTTAAAATTTTATACCTAACATAATTTTCTTTCAAAACTTATACCAAAAAAATTCATTTTTTTCATAGTCAATACCAAATCTCACAAATTGACCATTTTACCCTTACATTATCTATTAACACCCTTTAGCCAATCAATCCCTATTTCCACCATACACCTCATCAGTCATCACCACATACAACTAATTAAATCACTCTTTAATTCCCCCTTCCCTCTAAACACACGAACAAACCAACCCAGATTTTGGGGAAGAAACGTTAATTAACCAAAAAAAACCTAGAATTTTGCGCATAAAATTACAGTAGCATATGGATTTCACGAATTGCTAGTACGTTCTTGTTGCCAGGTTCTGGTCATCGTTTTATGGGTCGCCACGAAAGGCGGTATTGCAGCTCACAAAGGAATCGAGAGAGCATGTACGAATTGATTGAATCATGGTGAATTCAGACCACCCTAGTGATTGATTGGTGGCTGGTGGGTTGTGACGTGGTAATCGATGTCGGGTTCGAAAAGCGTCATCGCTGCTGCTGCTTGATTACTGAGCGAAGAGGATTAGAGGAGGCCACCGTGATGTATGCGTGACGGAGTTGTAGCACGTTGGTCGGATTGATTGAGGACCGGTGAATGAAGCCATGGTTGGTGATTGCACCCGATGGTGCTATACGGTGGTAGGAGCGGTGCCGTTTCTGAGCTGCTTGTAGTCTGATTGAATTTGAGCGAGTTGGTGTCGGGATTGCTGCTCAGCTTGAGCTATGGTGGCTCAATAGCTCCTGGTGGTCTGTTCGAATTATGTGGTAAAGGTGAGGGTGGGTGGTGGTGCTAAGAGTTATGGGTTGATGTGTTTTTGATTGGGTGAGACGAGGCGTGTATGGGTATAGGCGGCGGTTGTGAAGGTGATATGACGGTGGTGATGTGAGGGGGGAGGAGAGGGATCGTGCTGATGGGTGGTAGGGTGTGTGGTTGATGTGTTAAGGATTGATATTGTGGGAAAGTGGTGGTAATGGACTAATTAATAAGGGTAAAACCGTCTTTTTAAGTCTTATTTTGATATTTGGTATTAAGTTCGGAAGAAAATAATTTTCTTGGTATAAATTTTGAAAGAAATTTATCTTAGGTATAAGATTTGAAAAAGTGGATTATAATAGGTATAAGTTATCAATTTACCCTAAATAATATTAACTTATTTGTAGGATTTTTTTTTTATGACAATTATTCGTAGGAGTAGAATTTGTATGTGTTATTCCCGCACATGTTTTCCCTCAGATGCCCGCATATAGGATATTCCCTTCTAAAATATCTCCTTAAAATATTGTACTCAATAATATATTGTCATATAATTGCTGTCAATCTATTTTGAACAATTATAAATATATATATATATATACACAGAAAATCCCAGAAAATCAAGAACAATAAATGACAACTTTATATACACTACTATACAATATTCTCTACCGAGATTATCATTTAATACACGATGACCCAAACAAGTATGAATTTAGAACAGAAAATTTGAATTTTACCGGAATATGTCAACGAAATGTGAAAATGGGTGCAACTTCTAGTCTGAGAACATTTTAGGGGAATAGTTTATTAAAAAGTTTATAAAAGGAAGTTTTTTTTTTAGAAAAGTGGTATATAAAAGGGTGTAATTATGAAGAAAATGGAGAGAAAAAGAAATGGAGCGGATCCATACTCAAATAGGAGGTAGTACAATTTACATGAAAGACTTGTTTGACGGACAAAAGGAAGACTTGACCCTTGAGGGACGTGGTTGACGGGCAGAAGGAAGACTTGACCCTTGAGGGACGTGGTTGACGGGCAGAAGGAAGACTTGACCCTTGAGACCGGCAAGGTTCTACTTCATACGGTAATCGTATCAGCAGGTTCATGAATGCTAAGATCATCAAACATAGCACAGGGATAACCATATAAAAAAAGTCTTGTGTCTAATGTCAAGATGGAACATGTAAAACTCGAACTTCGCGACGCGCCACACTTTTACATCAAAACAAATGCCGATCTCAATATGCTCTGTTTGCAGATAAGTAGATTACATAAAGATTGTCACAATATAAACGAGTATTGTCTTTTTAGATAGATAGTGAGGCTCCAACCAAGGGTTTCGAAACCACTATGGCCAAAGCATGATATTCCGCTTCACCATTGGATAGAAACATACTAGTGTTTAGTTTACGTATCCTAAAAATAAATATAATACCAAGATTATTGAAAAAATATATTTACGTAATCTAATGATGAACTCTAGTCAAATAGTGACTATATAAATGAAATGAAAGGAGTATACATACAGTGGAACAATTTTATTGTAACCAACATAGCGGGTCCTTTTCTGAGAGGACCCTAAGGGTCCGTTTGGATTGAAGGAATTGGAGAGAAGGGGAGGGGAGGGGAGGGGAAGGGAGGGATTTAATTTCCTTTGTTTGGATAAAAAATATGGGAGAAAGGAAATGGAAGGGGAGAGAAATGAGAGGACTTATTTTCCCTCCTATAGAACAAATTATAATCTTTCCAAGGGTGGCAAGATTTGGAAAGAAAACATTATTTGGACTCTAATTATACCACCACCATCCTTCAATCCTCCATCCATTCTTCATCTCCCTCCTTTCTCCCCTTCCATTTCCCTTCATAATTTTTGTTATCCAAACACCCACATTCCATTTGCCCTCCCCTTCTCTCCCCTCCCTTCACCTCCCCTCACTCCCCCTCCCCTCCCTTTCCCTCCTAAAATTGTATCCAAACGGACCCTAATTTGAGACAAAGTCATGTATTAATGTATTCCTTATTTAATCAGAGTTAATGAGTTAGTCTAATTCAATAGACAGCCTTACATAGGTACATAACTAACTATATATATATATATATATATATATATATATATAGGACCATATCTAATCAGTTAACACACCAATCAAAAACTTGTTCATAGCAAAAGTTAAAACCCGACTTGTGTTTGATTGAATGAACAATGTTAAGAACATGTGTTATAACACAGTTTGTTTTCATATTGCTACTGAACTTGGGTGCATTAAATGTACACCAGGGCTTCGCAATAGGGTGCCATGAGGCGGAACGAGAGGCCCTCCTCAAGTTCAAGCACAGTCTTAGTAACCCAACAAATATGTTGTCATCTTGGGAGGGCAAGGGTTGTTGTGATTGGGATGGAGTGAGCTGTGACAATGTTACAGCCTTCGTCACCCGTCTCGACCTACACAACCCTTTTTATTCGCCTGATGGCGCTAGTAGTGACTCACCATCCTCTCCAAAACTAGACCCTTCTCTGCTTGGACTCAGCCACCTGAACTACTTGGATTTGAGCAGCATTGACTTCCTAGGCAGTCAAATCCCCAAGTTCATAGGTGCTTTCAAGCATCTCAGGTATTTGAACCTATCCTATTCAGACTTTAGCGACATTGTGCCATCCCAGCTCAGCAATCTTACTAGATTACAGACACTCGATTTGAACTCCAATCAGTTCTTATCCAGTGATTTACATTGGGTTTCTAAACTTGTAAGTTTGCAATATCTGGATTTCGGTGGTAATTATATACTTCACTCCAATAATTCCATGGACGCACTCAACATGCCTCCTTCTTTGCTAGACCTGCATCTTCGTGAATGTCAGAATCTTGAGAATAAACCCTTATTACTTAGCAGCCTTTTCTCTAATTCCACTTGGCTTTCCAGGATTCAATACCTTGATTTTGCATATAACTTCATAGGTGGAACACTGCCTTACGTTTTTGCCCACATGACCTCCCTAACACACCTTGACCTTTCAGGAAATAAATTAAATGGCTCAATCCCATTGTGGTTGGGAAATATGACCTCCCTAACATACCTTGACCTTTCAAACAATGAATTAGAAGGCTCAATCCCACTCTCGATGAGTAACATGAGAAAACTCGAATATCTCGACCTTAGCTCTAACAGATTTAGTAGCATCGAGGGAGGTGCGATCATGGGTATACTAGGGAACTTATGCAAGCTCATAAATTTTGATTTGTCATACAATTCTATTGGAGGGAGCATAGGAACTAGCCACAAAAATTTCTCAAAATGCGTCAGTTATGATTTGGAGAATTTGAGGTTGGGTCAAAACATGATCGGAGGCATGTTGCCTCCGTGGCTGGGGGACTTCAAGCATTTGAGAGTCCTTGATTTAAAAAACAATAGTATAAATGGTCGTATTCCAATATCAATAGAAAGCCTAACTTACTTGGAAGAGTTAGACCTCTCCTTTAATACTCTCAATGGTACTCTCCCTCAAGGATTGGGACAATGCAAGTCCCTTGTTCACATTGACCTCTCCTTTAATAATCTCACTGGCGCTCTCCCTCAAAGATTGGGACAATGCAAGTCCCTTATTCACATTGACCTCTCGTCAAACTTTCTACATGGTGTGCTTTCCGAGTCCCACTTAGCTAACCTCTCAAAATTAGATTATCTAGACCTAAGTTTCAATGTCGTGGAGTGGAACATTAGTTCTAATTGGTCACCGCCTTTTCAAATATCTAGGCTCCTCATGGCATCCTGTAAAATCCAATCTGAGTTCCCACTATGGATTAGTGATCAGGCCAAGCTCCGGAGTTTAGATTTCTCGGATAATAAGATCTCCGGAGAGCTACCTCAATGTTTTAGAAGCAATCAGTTGGCTGATATAAATATTTCTCACAATCGAATTACAGGCCCAGTCCCACACTTCAACTCTTCGCTTGAATCCATGGATCTCTCGTTTAACTTGCTTTCAGGGTCACTTGTATATCACGATCCTTCTACTAAGAATAATACATCAGTCGGCGCTCGCATATGTCTTCCCATAGGTCAACTTCGTAGATTGGAGTACCTAGATCTTCAGAAGAATAACATTTCAGGAGGCATTCCTGATTGTTGGGCTGATTTTGGTTTTATAGGTTATATCAACTTAGCTTCCAACAATCTTTCAGGGATTATTCCCTTGTCTATGGGACTGATTCTGCCATTAACATTTCTCAAGTTGAGTGAAAATTCTCTTCGAGGCCCGATTCCTCCAACATTGGGTAATAATTCAGACTTGCAAATTCTGGATCTTGGTGAGAATAAGCTAGTTGGGAATATACCAAGTAATTGGGGAAGCGATACTTTTCTAGCACTGCTCAGGCTACGCGGAAATCAACTTACTGGTTCTATTCCACCAACATTGTGTTCAATCCATACACTCCAATTTATTGACCTTTCCTTGAACAACTTGACAGGAGACATACCTCGTTGTTTTGGCCACTTACTGAGCGGCCTGGTTTATTCTTTTCCTCTAGTCCGAGATGATAGCACAATGGTGGTTCTGAAAGGAGCAGAACTACAATACACAACAACTCTCGAGTTTGTCATAAACTTAGACCTTTCATGTAATGCCTTAACAGGCACCATCCCTGAAGAGATCACAAACCTATCTGCACTTATCGGTCTTAACTTGTCTCACAACCATCTGACTGGGAATATCCCAGACAAGATCGGTGAAATGACATCTTTAGAATCCCTCGATCTATCTAACAATAATCTGTCAGGCACAATCCCGCCAAGCATCTCAGACTTAACTTCATTGGTTCGTCTCAACTTGTCCTACAACAAATTACAAGGAGAAATCCCCACCGGACATCAACTCCAAGTGCTCGAAGATCCATCAATGACATATATAGGCAACCCTGGACTTTGTGGTGACCCTTTGCCAAACAAATGCAGGACCAAGCAAATCGAAAATCACCTATCCAAGGACAAGAAAACCCACACAAGGAATCAAGAAAGAAGTTTGGGAAAAACCAGTGTTGTATTTGGTAATAATGTCGGGATTTGCAACTGGATTTTGGGGAGTAGTGGGGAGTTTGCTGCTCAAGACGAGGTTCAGGTTCGCTTTCTTTCAGGTTGTGGGAAATGTCGCGGATTACTTTTATGTTCAAGTAATGATAAGGATCAACAAGCTCAAAAATCAGCGGTAAGTTTCCTGATTGTCATGTTATGAATGAATGTATGTGCTGAATAGCATGAAGCTAACAGTTTGGCATAGATCATCATGAATTTAAATTCGCTTGTAACCGTTAATTTGGCTTTGTATTTATTGTATAAATAAGATGCAATTTCAGGGCACTAAGTCGTAGTCCGTAGATACAAATGGCTACTTTTATGTGTTGAATTCTAATAACTGTGATTTTATGATTTCCTGCTAACAGATTGCTATGCAGGTGATTTACCTGTTTCTTAGGAGGGCCTAATTTGATCCAGATACATGTATACTTGTTGTTGTTTTTGGGCTGTCGTTTAACTGCAATATAAACTCAATCCAATTTTTGGGTACCAAAAAAAACGTCACATATTAACTAAAGGGGGTTATTGAGTTACTCCACCTACTTGGATTGGTTACTAATCAAGCTAAAACAAATCGAATCATGTCAAGTTTGGTTTTTATCAGGTCAGTTTAATTTTCCGAGTTGAGTTGGGTCTATGTTAAGTCCTTGTCCGGTGACTGGTTAGGCGGGTCTAGTTTGGTCAAGTTATCACGACAACTAGTCAGTAACTGGAAAAATGTATGCGTGGAATAATATGCCAAGTAGGTACCTGCAAATGATGAATGACAAAAAAAAAAGAGGTTATTTTTAAACATACAATAACGGAATATCGGTTATTAAACATTTTTTTCATGAAGTCAAAAAAATTGTTGACTTAATGGTCTTTACTGGACACTCATGTCCAATTGTCGGACTCTTTTGAGGTGGTTTGAAAATCAATGACTTCAGCTTCCCTCTTCATCCAAAAAGATGAAACAGATTGGTCATTCTAGAAAATTAACCTAGTTTCTTTACCTTAAAAAAAAAAAGAAAAAATAACGGAATATTGACCAGAATTATTATTATCATAGGAAGACTTGCATTGAGGAGCCTGTTACAAAAGTCCAAGAGTATCATGGTGGAAGAAGACTTAGAGGACTTGAGGGACTACTTCTAAAAGTGGCCACTTCTGAGTTCTGACCTTGACTGTGGTTTTTAGTGCTTGATGTCCTAACTCTTTAAGTCGCTAAAAATGGGTTATTTTACAAATTAATTGAGTTTTTAGGGTCGATTTCAAACTATTTGAGCTAATGGATTAACATCATCACTTGTATTTGTAGTTTTATATAAAAACAGGAAAAAAAATTTCAAGTGATGACGTGGACTCATTTGTCCAAATAGTTTGAGACCGACCTCAAAAACCCAATAAATTTGTCAAAAAACCCCATTTAACAAAAAAGTTGCACAACTAAAGATAGGAGAAAGTAGAACACTATAAAATAGCAATTTCTTTTATTTTATCAATGTATTTCTCAAATGTTTAAATAGCTACTAATGAGTAAGGATTAGTCGTCGTTTCCTACTATCAAAACAATTTATAAACTCTGATAAAAAGGTAGTATCTATTGAGTATCGAACTTGAGGATGGTGTGGGTTTCTACTCAATTCGTTCTAGGTCTATTTTAGTCGAACAATAAGAGGATTTGAAGTTTATGCAACTAATTCAAGAAACTAAAACAGTGATAAAGCAAATGATGTAAACGATTTATGTTAAAACTGGGGTCTTTGGGTTCCCCTAAGTGGGTAAAGCCGTAAAGGTAAACAACGGTAAATAATCGGGTATGGGTAGTGGTTAGCCTAGGTAAGAGACTTAATATCTTGGTCTCCCTAAAGATAGACACACAATTTTCATTAAGTATCTGTTGAGCTTATTGTGTTGATGATGACAAACCAATTGTTTCTAATGTTTCTCTTAAGTTTTCTTAATAGGATTTACAAAGATTGATGATGATCAAAGTAGAATGAAGCCAAGGATGAAGATCGTCTTGTATTGTTTAAGGGTCCATAGGTTCGAGTTAGAAAAATATTAACTTTGTTATACTGAGGTAACAGTGTCGCCCACTGTTACCTTCCTGGACGGATGAACCATTATTTTCAAAAGGAATATATTTCTCTTTTATTTAATTGTGGCATCTCATCTAACTAATTTAAGTAATTAGATTAGTTAGTAAGATGTAAGTTTTGCCTAAACAAGTTAAGATTCCAAGTTTGTGTTTTTGAAAGCTTTTTAAAGACTTCCCCTATTTGCCCAAGTCACATGTGTGACTCTTGGCAAAGAAGGAAAGAAAACCTTTCTTGCTTGTTTTTTTGACTACCCATTTTGGTGCAAGGAAAATGCTTTTGACTGAAAACTTGTGGCTTACTAAACTTGATTTACTTTATATTAATTTAATATAAAGTAAACTCCACCCTTCTTCCTCTATATAAAGAGATGCTCCTTCTTTGCATAAAATACACTTTCATAGCTTATAAAATCTGAGAAAGAAATTGAAAACCTTTGCAAAACCCTTAATGCTTTCAAGTATTTAAAATCTTTTAAATTGCAAGTTTTTCATATTTCTTACAAGTCTCAAAAATGGTTCATTTGTTTAAGTATGGCTTAGCTTAATATCTTTCTTCTCTTAGTTGATCGAAAATTGATCTCTCCCGTTCTTAAGTGAACAACTTAGAGATATTTGATCCTATAACTATTTGAGAACTAGATAGAGCTTAAAGAAACGGAGTAGTTTCTTGAGTAGCACAATCGGAGTAGATTGTGGGGATCTCATTGTAATAGAATAATTGTAGTTAGAGTTAATTACATTATCAAATTATTAATGAGAAGTAGATTGGACGTAGGCCTATAGAGTGCAGGCCGAACCAATTCAAAACTGATTGTGTTGAACTTATTTCGTTTATTTATTTCCGCTGCATTTCTTAGTTTGTCGTTTTTATTATCTTCAAAGATCTACTATCTATATCACGTTGGTCTGTTGTTTACAGTTTATACAAAGACAACAAGTTACAGTCCGTTACACTGTTGCCTTCATCATAACCAACGACACTTCTTTTAATCTCCATTTAAAAGAGGTTGTGTTAGGTATTTGAGATATCATTTCATTTAACTAACTTAAATCAATTAAGTTAAGTTAAAAATTTTAAAAGGTACCTAATTCACCCCCTCCCCCTCTTAGGTACTTCGGGATCCTAAACTCTTCAATTGGTATCAGAGCCTCGTGCTCTTGATCGAGGTTTATCACCTTAGAGTTTGAATCTTGGGAGATGGATCCCTCAAAACACTCCAAGATCCCGGTCTTTACCGGTGAGAATTTTGGATGGTGGAAGCTCAAAATGGAGCATTACAATAAAAGTATTGATTATCAATGTTGGAAAATCATCGAAAACGGACCTCTTACTATTGAGGAAACCGACATCCTTACGGGTTTTACTAAGGTCAAAGATGAGAAAGATTACAATGAAAACGATTTTAAATTGGCCGAGAAAAACTCAAAAGCGATGTCGATTCTTCAACGGTGTGTTGGTGAGGCCGAAGTGAGTCGGATTTCTGGATGTCCTACGGCTAAATTAATTTGGGATTCCCTTGTGCTTGCCTATGAAGGGACGTCTCAAGTTAGAAAACACCGTATTGACCTTCTCATGCAACAATATGAGATGTTTCACATGTCAAAGGACGAGTCCATAAATAGCTTTTTATCTCGCTTTTCGTGTATTATAAATGAACTAAAAAGCCTAGGAAGAAATTTCGAGTCCGAAGACATCATTCGAAAAATTCTTCGTAGTCTTACCACTAAATGGCAACCTAAGGTTACCGCCATAGAGAAAGCCAAAGATCTATCCACTCTATCTCTTCATGAACTAATGGGATCACTAATGGCTCACGAGTTCAATCTCGATAAGCATTCTAGTGAATCCTCAAGGGGAAAGAGTCTTGCTTTAGCATCCTCTTCAATTGATGATGAGGATGAAGAAGAAGATGAGTTTGCTTTGTTCTCTAGGAACTTAGTTGGAATGGTGAATGGCCATGGTCATAAAAAGTTCAACAATAACTACACGAAAAAACGCTTTCCAAAGAAAAGACCCTCCACCACTATTGGATGCTTTAAATGTGGTGACAAATCACATCAAATTAAAGAATGTCCTAAGTGGGATGAGATTAAGTCCAAAGATAAGCGAGATAAAGCTAAAAAGGACTACAAAAACCGAGTCATATCCGCCATATGGGGAATGTCCGACTCCGAGGACGATGAAATCATCGAGGAGGAATTAGAGGCTAAAATGTGTATTACAAGTCGTCTCAAGGACAAAGTCTCAAAACCCTCTAAAACCGAGCATCTTAGATGTCTTATGGCTCATCCCGATGTGTCCGACTCCGATTCCGACAATGAGGTAAAACTTCTAAAGGCCAAAGCTAGGACTTACTCCAAAGAAAAAGTATGTAAGCTTCTTGACAAACTCTTTGATAAGTGTCGTTCACAAACTGAAAAGTTGGATCTCATGCAAAATGAAATAGAGGAAATTGCTCAAGAAAACTATCATCTTAAAAGTGAACTTAAGGCAACAGACAAAGCATGATCATTGTTGCCTCCTCGAGGTGAAAAGAGTAAACAAATTGAACAAGGAGTTGTCTAACGAACTAGAGTGTCTTAGGTCGAACCCCAATGATGTTTCTGATCTTGAAAATGTCAATACCACTCTGATTTTACAAATGTCCATGATAACTAAGGAACGTGATGAACTTCTAAATGAACAATCCATATCTAAAGGTGCAATTAATGACTTAGTTGATGAGATAGAAGAACTTAAAACAACAAGTGTCTCGGATCATTTGCCTCGACAATGTCAAGGAAGTGTCAAATAAACTAGTCAGTAATTTATCTAAAGAGAATGAGTGTCTCAAAGTCAACTTAGATGCCTACAAAAGGGAGATTAGAATGCTTCATGAAAAACTTGTCAAATTTCAAAATGAATCTCCCGAATGTAGCTCATCTAGATCCAAAATTGTTCATTTAGAAAATTGTATTTCTAGTCTTAAGCTTAATGTTCAAGATAAGATGGAAAATCTCATGGAATTGAATGAAAGATTTGTCAAAATGAGATCCAAGTACGAAGAGTCAAAGGAGAAAATGGGTTACCTCGTGTCTAAACTCAATGACCAAACCCGTGACATCATAGTTGAGAAAAGAATGTCCATTGAAAGTGAAAACAATGATGATCTTAAAAGAGAAAAGGAGAAGATTGTACATCTCACCACTAGAGTCAATGATTTAACCAAGGAACTTGTTGAGGCTAAGAATGTGTCTAAGAATTGGGAAGGAAGTCAAAAGGTCTTAAATTTCCTCACTAATCAGTCCAAGAGATGTGACAAAACTATTGGTCTTGGTTTCAAATGGAACAGTCGATCCATCCTTGCCTCGAAAAACCAGATCCAACTCAAACCGACTTTAGAAGAAGGAAATATGTTGGTCTTCCCGAGTACATCATTTGCAACTATTGTGGTAAAACTGGTCATGTCTTTAATGCTTGCAAGAAAAGACATAGTGACATTAACAAAAATATTAAGGTTGTAAAACAAGTTTGGATTCGAAAAGATTTGTTGCGAAATGTGAAGGATAAAAAGGGACCCAAATTTATTTGGGTTCCTAAACTCAAAGTCTAATCTTGTGTAGGGCTTGGTGAGAGGCGGCCGCAATTGGTACTTGGATAGTGGATGTTCTCGTCACATGACGGGAGATAGAAGCCAATTCCTCTCACTAGAAGCTTATGATGATGACAAGGTAACTTTTGGCGACGACAAGAAAGGTGAAATAATAGGCATGGGAAAGGTCGGTAAGTCATCGTTACTTTGTGTCGACAATGTGCGGCTTGTCAAAGGTTTGAAACATAATCTCCTTAGCATTTCTCAACTTTGTGACAAAGGTAATATTGTGGAATTTAGTGCTAATTTGTGTCGAATAATTGATGCCACAACTCATGAAATTATTCTCGAAGGGAGACGTGTCAAAGATGTTTACTTAACCGACTTAAACACGTTATCCGGTCATACCATGTCATGCATGAGTGTAATGAAAAATGATCCTTGGTTGTGGCACAAAAGGTTTGGACATGTTAGTGCTAAAACTCTTAATACTCTTAAAAGACTTGACTTGGTAGAAGGATTTCCTAACATGAAATTTGACTTTGATAAAGTATGTGATGAATGTGCTAGATGTAAACATGTTAGAAGTTCCTTTAGGTCTAAAAGAATTGTGAGTACTCTTCGCCCATTACAACTTTTGCATATCGACTTATGTGGACCAATGAGAACTAGAAGTAGAGGAGGTAGTCGTTATGTGTGTGTCATTGTTGATGATTATTCTAGGTTTGTTTGGGCACTTTTCTTGAGTTCCAAGAGTGAGGCATTTGATGAATTTTTAATTTGGTTGAAAAAGATTCAAAACAAACTTGATCTCAAACTTGTTTCCATAAGAACCGATCATGGAACCGAATTCGAAAATTCATCATTTAGCGCTTATTGTAATGACAATGGTGTAGACCATAATTTTTCGGCTCCTAGAACACCACAACAAAATGGAGTGGTCGAACGAATGAATAGGACCCTTGAAAGTATGGCTAGAACCATGTTGTTGTGTAGTAAATTGCCTAAAGACTTTTGGGCCGAAGCGGTAAACACCGCTTGCTATATTCATAATCGAGTCATGATAAGAAGCATAATCAATAAAACACCCTATGAAATTTTACGTGGTAGAAAACCCAATATCTCATATTTTAGATGCTTTGGAAGCAAATGTTTTGTTCACAACAATGGTAAAGACAACTTGGGAAAATTCGATCCACGTAGTGATGAAGCGGTTTTTATTGGTTATTCCGACCATAGCAGGCTTATAAAGTTTATAACAAACGAACCATGCGAATTGAAGAAAGTGTCCATGTCATATTTGATGAATCTAGCATTCTTGGACAGGTACAAAATGATGGAGAAGATAATGAAGATGATGAATTTGAGATAGGTCTTGTAAGAAAAGACTTTGTGTTTGAGGATGAAGAAGCTCCAAACAATGACGTTGGGCAACAATCACAGACACTGTTTCCTTCTGATGCAAGCACCAGTTCAGGGGGAACAAACAGAGACACTGTTGCCTCTAATTCAACATCTCGTTCAAAGAACAGCTTCCCACGATCGTTGCCTCCACCTCCCGAACGAATGATCTCGGACACTTTGTTGCCTCGGGAGAATCCTCGGACACTATTCCGAGATCCTTCCTCTAATCAACAGACAACGATCTCGAGATCTGTTGCCTGCGAGGGGAAGAAACCCCTTTCGTCCTAAGAAAATGGAAGCATCAAAGCTCTCACCCTCTTTCCAACTTGATAAGTGATCTAAATTCCGGAATAAGAACAAGGGCATCCTTACACAACTTTTGCGCTCATAATGCCTTCTTATCCCAAATCGAGCCTTCAAATGTGACTATCGCCTTAGCCGATGATGATTGGCTAGTTGCCATGCAAGAGGAACTAAATCAATTCAAAAGGAACGAGGTATGGCACTTAGTCCCTAGACCACCCAACCACACCGTCATTGGTACTAGGTGGGTCTTTCGCAATAAGCTTGATGATTCGGGTGAAATTGTAAGGAATAAAGCTAGGCTAGTGGTGCAAGGTTATAATCAACAAGAGGGAATCGATTATGATGAAACCTATGCACCGGTAGCCCGGCTTGAAGCCATACGATTACTCATTGCTTTTGCGGCTCACAAAGGCATTAAACTCTTCCAAATGGATGTCAAAACCGCTTTCTTAAATGGATATTTGGAAGAAGATGTCTTTGTGGAGCAACCTCCGGGTTTCTTAGACAATGATTTTCCTAAACATTTTTTCAAATTAGACAAAGCTCTTTATGGTTTAAAACAAGCACCTAGGTGTTGGTAAGATAGGTTGTCTAAATTTCTCATTGAAAACGGTTTTAGAAGAGGTTCCGTTGATAAAACATTGTTTTTAAAGACACATCTATTTGAATGTTGATTGTCCAAGTATATGTTGATGATATTATATTTGGTGCAACTAATGAACTTCTTTGTGTCTATTTTTCGGAACTAATGAAATCGGAATTTGAAATGAGCATGATGGGTGAGTTAGGATTCTTTCTTGGGCTCCAAATCAAGCAATCTAAGGATGGAATCATGATCCATCAACAAAAGTACATTAAAGAAATGCTAAACAAATTTGGGATGACTCAAGGTTATTCCGATGCGGACTATGCGGGGTGTACGGTGGATCGTAAAAGTACATCCGGTGTTGCTACTTTCTTGGGCCCATGTCTTGTTTCTTGGGCTTCGAAGAAGCAAAATACGGTCGCTCTTTCTACGGCCGAAAGCGAATATGTCGGTCTGGCGCCTTTGTTGCTCTCAACTCTTATGGGTGAGACAACAACTTTCCGACTTTGGTATGTTTTACGATTCCGTCCCCATTATGTGTGATAATACAAGTGCTATAAACATTTCAAAAAATCCCATCCAACATTCACGAACTAAGCATATTGAAATCCGACATCATTTTCTTCGTGATCATGTAGAAAAAGGTAATATTAGTCTTAAATTTTGTAAAACCGAGGATCAAATTGCCGATATTTTCACTAAACCACTTGCAAGAGCACAATTTGAAAAACTTAGGTTAGAGGTTGGCTTGATTAATAACATGTAATCACTTTATTTATTCACATTATCTCATATGATTGACTAATTAGAGTGTATAAGTGCAAAATTTGATCACCCTGGCAAAGCATTTTAAGAAACCTGGTTGATGATTGTGTTTAAGTGTATTTATTCAAATTTGTGTTTATTTTCCAAAGATTTTTGTATTTTATGATAATGCAAGTCTTCCTCTACACACCTCCACAAAACTCCCACCCACTGTCCAATATTAAATCCAATTAAAACCTCATCTAACATCCTTCATTACTCTTCCCTTTTAAACCTGATAAACCCAACATACATTTTAAACCCTCCATCACCTCCAAGTTAAGTCAACAATGGCAACCACCCACATCTTCATCACCTCGTAATCCATGATAGCTACAATTTGACCTTGAAGAAGAGGAAAAGGAAAATTCACTCCAAATGCTCATCGACTTGCTCTTGAAGGCCATCGCCAAAAGCGATCCAAGGTGACATGATCTGAAATCGTCCAAAAAAAAAAAAAAAAAAAAACGCTGCTCTTCATTCATATGCTGAAATGAAATATATGAATATGATTGAAGATGACCCAATGATTACAAAGGTTTGTGTGAAAGTTTCCAATAATCTTATGTTGGATTGAAGAAAAGAAAGTGATAAGAAATCAAAGGTTTTGAATGTAAGGGATGAAGGAAAAGGTATCTTAATTGAAGAAATTAAGAATGAATTTGTAGACATATGTCAAGATTAGATCTGAATTGAATACTCAACCGATTACAAAGCTTGCCAAGAGTGGAATTTGTGTGTTCGACAGACCGCCGGAAATCATTTTTGCTCCGGTCATTGTTTTGCGTTCTCCGGGAATGAATCTTTCTCAACTTTGAAACCCGGTTTCTCCTAAGCCTAACCCACAAATTAACCTCTTATTTTGCTCACTTGCTTTATTATCTTATCTTAAATTATTTGGTTTATTTATATTAATTTGCCTTCATATGTTTAAATACTCTCTATATCCTAACCTTGGTGCTTTGTTGTGTCCGTCTTCTTTTGCCTTCACTCTCTTGATGATGTCAAGAGGGGGAAGTGGATCTATAATGTGTGCGGATGGTATTGTTCATACTCTTGCTAGTGTTCATAAGTGTTTAATATTAGTAATTTTATTCTTGTGTTTACTCTCTTTAATTTCTAATATGATCTTATCTCATTGCTCACTAATTCTAATGACTAGTTGATTTTGATTATCTTGTTAAGGGGGAACCAAGAGGGGAAAGACACATTATATTTGGCTTGTCATCATCAAAGGGGGAATTTGTTGAGCTTATTGTGTTGATGATGACAAACCAAATGTTTCTAATGTTTCTCTTAAGGTTTCTTAATAAGATTTACAAAGATTGATGATGATCAAAGTAGAATGAAGCCAAGGATGAAGATCGTCTTGTATTGTTTAAGGGTCCATAAGTTCGAGTTAGAAAAATATTAACTTTGCTATCTTGAGGTAACAATGTCGCCCATCTGTTACCTTCCGGACGGATGAACCATTATTTTCAAAAGGAATATATTTCTCTTTTATTTAATTGTGGCATCTCATCTAACTAATTTAAGTAATTAGATTAGTTAGTAAGATGTAAGTTTTGCCTAAACAAGTTAAGATTCCAAGTTTGTGTTTTTGAAAGCTTTTTAAAGACTTCCCCTATTTGCCCAAGTCACATGTGTGACTCTTGGCAAAGAAGGAAAGAAAACCTTTCTTGCTTGTTTTTTTGACTACCCATTTTGGTGCAAGGAAAATGCTTTTGACTGAAAACTTGTGGCTTACTAAACTTGATTTACTTTATATTAATTTAATATAAAGTAAACTCCACCCTTCTTCCTCTATATAAAGAGATGCTCCTTCTTTGCATAAAATACACTTTCATAGCTTATAAAATCTGAGAAAGAAATTGAAAACCTTTGCAAAACCCTTAATGCTTTCAAGTATTTAAAATCTTTTAAATTGCAAGTTTTTCATATTTCTTACAAGTCTCAAAAATGGTTCATTTGTTTAAGTATGGCTTAGCTTAATATCTTTCTTCTCTTAGTTGATCGAAAATTGATCTCTCCCGTTCTTAAGTGAACAACTTAGAGATATTTGATCCTATAACTATTTGAGAACTAGATAGAGCTTAAAGAAACGGAGTAGTTTCTTGAGTAGCACAATCGGAGTAGATTGTGGGGATCTCATTGTAATAGAATAATTGTAGTTAGAGTTAATTACATTATCAAATTATTAATGAGAAGTAGATTGGACGTAGGCCTATAGAGTGCAGGCCGAACCAATTCAAAACTGATTGTGTTGAACTTATTTCGTTTATTTATTTCCGCTGCATTTCTTAGTTTGTCGTTTTTATTATCTTGACAATGTCTACTATACTTTGTCACGTTGGTCATTGTTTACGATTTATACAAAGACAACAAGTTACAGTCCGTTACACTGTTGCCTTCATCATAACCAACGACACTTCTTTTAATCTCCATTTAAAAGAGGTTGTGTTAGGTATTTGAGATATCATTTCATTTAACTAACTTAAATCAATTAAGTTAAGTTAAAATTTTTAAAAGGTACCTAATTCACCCCCTCCCCCTCTTAGGTACTTCGGGATCCTAAACTCTTCAGTATCCAATCTCAACTTAATCAAGCTATCAAAAGACCCTACAAACTTTCATTTATGGGGAATTTAAGCAAAGAATGAAGAAAGGTGTAAACTTTCACTCACACAATTCTACAAACACCTAATGTGCAAGAATAAGAAAACTAAGGCCTTGTTCTTTCTGGCTTATTTTCACCCCCACTTCATTCGATTCGATTCGATTCAAATCTATTGATTCATTCAAATCAAATTAGCTCTATTCATTCATTCGACTCCATTAAGTTCAGCTCATTTCAGCTTTACTCATCTTAAATTTAATAATTATTATTAATTTTATTATCAATAATACTATTTTTTTATTATTATTATTCTTTATTCTTTATTATTATTATTATTATTATTATTATTATTATTATTATTATTATTATTATTATTATTATTATTATTATTATTATTATTATTATTATTATTATTATTATTATTGAAGGATGCGCGTGACTTTTCATTAAAAGAAAAATAATACTTTACATGAAATTGGTGGGGAGCCGAGAGACAATCTGGGCTCCCATACCCTTAGCAATAGCAAAGCTAAGTCTAATAAAAATGTAAGCGGCCACCCGAGCCCCCGCATCCTGAGATACCGAGAATTTCTGGATCCGCTTGAGTAAGGCAACAGCATCCGAACCCGGCTCCCAAGTGAAGAGAAAGAGAAAGGAAGGAAACCATAACCCGCTACCGCGCACAAATCCCCATACTTAGCACACTTTCGCTGAGCAGCATCAGCGACAACCCGGCCAGACACAAAATCCATCATCCCAGTCTGAGTCAAAGGAGAAGAACCTGTCAAGTCGACGCACACATCCCGCCCCCTGTCCCAAGAATAAAGCAATAAATCCGCATGACGAATTGAAGAGAGCCACCATGTCCATCAACCAAACCAATATCAACCTCCTTTCCCACAGTAAGACCAGATCTATAGCAGATGTCGAAAAGAGTGTCCCGGACAAGGTTATGCTGATGTTTAACGCCCACAAGATACCGACAAGAAACAGCGTGGTCCCCAAAAACATCCTCAAGAAAAACCCGAGAGCAAGGGACAGGGCCTAGATACCGTGAATAACGGAACACCCAGACGATACCCCAGCACACTACGGTAAGTCCTCCCGTTCATAGTCTGACCCAACCCCGAGATAAGTACCGCACGTAACCAATCAGAGGAGTGAGAACCCTGCTGAGACTGCCATAAAGCAAGCTGGCGTGGTGTCAAAGAGAAAACAGACTCTGAGGCAGCAGCAACCGTCGCGAAATAAATGTCTGCCAATTTCTTCATAAGTTTGGGGGCAGCAATTTCACTAGGGTTACCTAAAATACCAGAGCCTGTAGTCGCAGTAAACACCTGCGCGGCATCATCAAAAGCAGGGCCAGCAGCTACAATACCAGAAGGACCGAGGAGCTTAGCTCGCAAAACCAAAGAGATCGCAAATGGGACGCAATAAAAGCATAAAATAAAACATCACCCGCCGCATAGACACCAAGACCACCAAGATGAAAAGGGAATGTAGCAAGGCGCCACTGTCAATCCCCAAAACCCGGCCCTGACGCGGTGACAATACGTTCCAAGCTAGAACGAAGAGCGGCATCAAAAGGAAGATGGAGACACAAACACACTAGGGGAGCAAGTACGAAGTGAGAAGTAGAGCTTGAAATACCAATACAAGCTCGAAGAAGAAGCAACTCACATTGCGGGTCCTCAATCCTCGCAACCAAATCCATTAGCTCAATAGTCTTGGTTACTCTCTTCGCCACAATCTCACTGCTAAAACCAGAACAAGCACTGACAGGTCCACCCAAAACTGTAACACCACGCAATGGCCGAGAAATAGAAGGGGGGAAAACCCCAGGAAGTCGACTCTGAGGATCCTCAACAGGCCAAAAGACCTCCGTCTTGGTGACATTAAGATGCAATCCAAAACGAGGGCCATCCACCATAATCAAATCCAAGACCTTCCCCACCTCCAAAGTATCACCCACAATGGTGTCATCATCTAAGTATCACGCCTGCATCGTGAGGTCAAAAGAGTCCCGGATCTTGCATACTAATGGATGCAAAACCAAAGCGAAAAGCAAAGGGCCCAACGGATCACCCTGCTGGACACCCTGACAAGACCACAAGCAGTGCTCCCCATAAAAAAGACGGGCAGGGCTGGAATAACAAAACTCCACCCAACGGAAAGAACCGGCAATGACGGCGGACCTCCTGAAGCATGGTCTCACGATCAACAAGGTTGAAGGCATTCTGGAAATCCACCAGCAACATAGAAAGCCCAACCTCAGCCCCCCGAGCCTCAACAAGCCGGTTCAAGGCATGCAAGATAGCCTCTCCTCCACCGGACACACCCACCCCAAACTGAAGCCCTTCAAAATAAGAAGATAAAGAAGGACCAACAATAAAAGCACCAACCTTAGAGACGAGCCGTCTCCAGACCGTACCAACAGCAATAAGACGAACCCCACCACCCGGTTTAACAAGTGGTGTGAGAGGGGCGCTGGCAATGTACTCACCCAGAGGAAAAGGACACCGGCCCTCAAGAAACAGATTAACCACCCTAGTAATAGAAGTGATTAAATCGTCGGAGATAGCCACAACAGCGCCACTCAAACAGTCTATAAGGTGTTGTGCCCGAAAACCATCCCGCCCACAAGATGTACCGCGAGGGAAACTCCGAATCATATCCAATACCACAGCCGAAGAAGCAACCAGATGATGATGATCCTCAGACAGAGGAGGCAATGAAGGAGGCGGGGCGACATGATGCTTCTCAAGCAAGGCCACAAGAGTGGCATCGGAGTACGGGGCGACCCCAGAGGAAGAAAGCACTCGAACAACAGCAGTATAGTGGCCATCACAAATCTTCCGCCGACATTGGCGGAGGTTAAGCTCACTCAAATCCAGATCCTCATCCATATGAAATGAAGAAGGACCCTCGGCAAAACACTTCGCAACAACCGCAACCCCCCCCGCAACGATAGCCCTGGAAATACTCTCCTCCTGATGCTGACGCCGAATAGCAGTCCGACACTCATGATTACTCCGAGGAGCGAAAGTCTTGAGCAAACAAAGTGGTAGAACAAGCAAACGAACCCAGCGGGAGAGATCACTAGGGGAATCAGCCACATCATCCAAAGCCCCTTTCAAAGCCCGAGCAAACCCAAGACGACACTTAGGAGGAATAGATTTCACTGTGCGAAGGCCCAACGATAATAAGCGATCAAGCGAGGATATAGACCATTGAACAAGCTCAACACTATCATCAGAAGAAACCAAAGTAGAAGGAGTCGTAGGTCTCGGAATACCATAAATATGGAAGGTGTAAAGGCCATCAACACACTCCGGATGCTTCCCTATATCACCCCGACTATGCCGACATCTAGCATGAGTGGTACGGGTCATAAAACACACCCCACACAACCAGAGGCCCATCCGTCTCAAAGTACTCTCGGCATTGGAATAAGCAGTCAAACTATCAGTAAGAGTCTGACGCGTAAGTCCCAACGCACCATCATTACAATGTCGGTCCTGAAAATGCTTCTGCCAAGCGGCCTTAGTAAGGCCCTTACCAAAACCATCCCGACTTGCGTGAAGACCTGAAAAAGGGCAATGGTACCGCACAAGCTCGGGCATGAAAACATACCACGCACCTGCCCAGAAAACAAAAGGAGAGCGAGAAAACCAAAACCGGAGTCCTAAAAAGCAACCCAGCCGACCACCAACACACCACCCACTCCGGCGGTGGTCAGAGAAAAAGACAACCGAGAAACACCCAAACCACAAGACCCGCAACCCGTAACACCCACAAACCAATCTAACCACAAAAGAAGGCAAAGCGGCAATGGCGATGTGGCGGACACCGGAATAGTGGCGCGGACAACCTGAGGTAAAAAAAGAAAGAAAAAACGGGGACGAAAAGCTGAAAAACACCGTGAGAAAACAACAACCAGGAACTTACCGTCAACCTCACACAACAGCAGCCACCGTACAAACAACCAACTAGCACCACCCCCGACGGTAAATGAGGGCAAAAAATCGACCGGACTGGTGATTGGTAGCCGAGCAAAGAAGAAGAAGCGACAGAAACACGATGCCCTAGTACCCCAGAAAACGTGATACAGGTGACACCCTTGAAACCCTAAAACGCCACTATTATTATTAATAATAATGTTAATAATAATTTATTTATTATTATTATGAATATTATTATTAAAATGAATAATAATGTTATTAATGTTAATTTATTGTTGTTGTTGTTGTTATAATTATTATTGGTATTATTATTATTATTGTTGTTAAAATGAATAATAATGTTGTTAATGTTAATAGTATTATTATTATTGTTGTTGTTGTTATAATTATTATTAAAATTAATAACATTTTTTATAAATATTATTGATGGGGCACGCTCGATCGACTTGACTTACTAGCCAATACGAGGTCATACAAGTCAACACACTTGCCACATGGTTAAGGATTCGCTTGAATTGGTACCCTACAAGTCACGAATCGTTAAAAGCGATTTCTATCAAGTTGATTACTGAAAATACATATAACACATTTTCTATAAGCGAATCACGAATCGCGAATCGCGAATCGGTAAGGCGTATTCATAGCGAATCTGGTAACCTTGCTTGCCAAGCCATCATTTGAGGCACACATAGAAACCTATAAATACCTCATTATTCACCAATCAATGGTAAAATACTTCTCACCAACAACTTCCTCTCTCTAGAAGTAAGACTACTCGAGCTACTATGAGAAGGCATGGAGACCTTAGCTTCAAGCAAGGTCCCGATTATCCACAGTACCGTAAGGCATCAGAGAAGGACCTCTTGCAAACCCTCTGAGGCCCTGTTTATTACGTGTGCAAGATCCATCCAAGAGAGCAAGCATAGGCTCGTTGGCTCGGGGTGGCATCTGAGAGGAGCGCGTTGACCCGACCGGGATTCGAACAACGCTTACTTGAGTGTTTTTAGTCGAAACAATTATTTTTACTAATATCATTATTAATATTGACATTATTATTTATTATTGTTATTAAGAATATTATTAGTAAAAAAAATACTATATTTTCATTATTATAATTTATGATTATTCATATATAAAATTATAATTTTTTTTTCCTATAAATATTAATATTATTATTATGGTTATTTCAGTTCAGTTCAGCTCAATTCATCTTTATTCAATTCAGTTCAGTTCAGTTCGGCTCGTTCAGCTCAGCTCCATTCAGTTCAGTTCAGTTCAGCTCCATTCAGTTCAGTTCAGCTCAGCTCCATTCAATTCAGTTCAGTTCAGTTCAGTTCAGCTCTAAAAAGTCAGAAAGAACAGGGCCTAACATTCTACCCAAAACCCAATTATTAATCACCCAAATTATACCATTAATTTCCACTTAGGATCCCCCTAAACCCTAGGGGTCACTACTCACACATCATGCTTAAGCAAATATAAACAAATGATGAAAGACAAACAAAAGTGATAGGAAACATGATATAAACTACAACAATAGTAAAGGGAGATATAGAAATGTAAACAATTGAAATAAAGACTATAAAAGGTGAGAAATATTACCAACAACAATGAAAGGTTGAGTCTTGGATATATTAATAAAGAGAAGAGATTCTTTAAAATCTTAAAAACATACCAGTGCAATTTTGCACGGGTTGAAAACTAGTAAATCGAATAAAGCGAAAATAGCATAAATCTAACAACTTCAAAGATCAATGGGGGAAACACTCCTACAATTAAATCCCGATCTGCTAAAAATTTGTAAAACACGATCATAACATATGTCAAATTTATAAGGCAAAGTTTGTATCATATTATGCCGTATGTAGAGAATTAAGGCCACCGAGTGAGACTGTTATACGGAATAATTTTATGATTTCTTGGATTCCCCTATTCTGCATGTCCTATTCCAAGTCAAACATATGTCATATTGAAATCTAATATTCAATAATAAGTATAGTGTGTAACACTGCCTTATAAACGACTAATAAGTAATACGAAGTATTAAATTTCTCGAAAAGTCAAATTATACATAATTTTGAATCCATAGTTACTTTGTGATGATAGAATTACATTTTTCACACACATTAAAAAAATAACATTTTTAATAACCGGTGCAACGCACACGCATGACATCTAGTTAGCTAATAAACAAAGTAAATAAGTTTGTGTGTTGTTGGCCACTTAAGGCTCCGTTTAGCAAGACATTTCAGGTACCTGATTTGGTCAACGTAATTTATTTAACCAAAATTTCAGGTACCTTATTTTTTTGTAAGTGTTTGGCAAGTAGCTTATTTAACCAAATAAGCTACCTGAAATGAAATGCTACCTAGTGTAGCATTTGAGATTTCAGGTACTAGAAAAACCCTTAAATAATTATCATATCCTTTTATGTTATTTCATCAAAATTAGTTATCTTTTCAGTTAGTTTGCCAAACATTTTTTTTATATAATCAGTTACCTTATCAGTTCCTAATTTTCAGTTACCTTATACGTTTACCTTTTTCAGTTTTCAGCTACCTTTTCCGTTTTCAGCAACCTTTTCAGTTAGTTTTACCAAACAGAGAAATACAAGTACCACAACCTATTAAAAAAGCATTTTTTGTAAACGAGACATATTTTGTTAATCCCCTCAAGAATTATAGTCTGATTTTTCACCAAAAATCATCATAATATCATTTAACCCAATTGAGACATTGTCAAATAAACTTGAGGATGTAAATCATGGAGCTACCGGATCATAGCTTTAGCTCCCCAAAAAATGCGCCACTTATCTATAAAATATAATTAAAAGGCTAATGTGACATGGCAAATTAATTGTGACGTGGCAAATGTGATATGGCAAATTAAATGTGACATGGCAAATTAAATTGTGATGTGGCATGTGACATGGCAAATTAATGTGACATTATTATTATTATTCTTAAATTATATATATTTATTAAATACTCCATATGGCATTATTATTATTATTATTATTATTATTATTATTATTATTATTATTATTATTATTAAATTATATATATTTGTTAAATATATGATATGATTAATTAAAAAAATAGAAAAGTGACGCTACAAATCCACCTATAAGTTTCATAATTTACCTATCTATCTATCTATACAATATAATAAAAAAGACAACTTGAGTGTAATTTTTACTCCATATGACATTGCTAACAAATATAAAAAACTTCAAAAAGTATCTTATTTTTTCAACTCCACAATCAAAACTTACTCTCATAATTAATGGGAAAATAAATTTAGAAAATTGAATAAAAAACCTTTTAAAATTCCACAATTTACTTTTTTGAACCATCATGGAATAATTAATTTTTACAATTTACAATATAATTAAAAACGCAAATTGAATGTCATTTTACTCCATATGGCATCTATACAATATAGTTAAAAGGCTAGATTAAAGCATTTAATTTAATTCCACATGGCATTATCATTTAATTTAATTCCACATGATATTTTATATCCCATTAATTTCTATTCATTTTTATTGATTATTTAATTATTATTTATTAATTATTATTAGATTATTGGTTATTTGATATTATTCTTAAAAAAAATGATTACTAAAAGTGCTTACAAATATGTCATTACATATTGTGTAACATACAAATAAAGAAAATAAAAAGTCATCATTAATATTTTTAAATTAAATGTACATATTAAAGATTTGATGACCTAAAAAAAACTAAAAAAAGATGTAACTTACCAAAATTCACATAAAAGTTTCATAATTTACAATTATATTTCACATTTTAATTAAAATTCTTGGAAGAGAACATAGATATTAGTGAATCGGTTAAAATTTTTCATATTAACACAACTCGTAAAATTAATGTATACATTTATTTATTTCTGTAAAATCTATATAATAATAATAGTATAAAAGGCTAACATTGAGTAAATTTTTAAATGACATGTGATATAACCACATGATTTCAAGAAGCCATATTACAAGTCCCATTATATCATAATTATTTTCTTTTATCTCCCCTAATATTTATTCTTACAATTACAATATTAGAAAAAATTAAAGAAGACAATAAACTTTTTATCTTCTACCACTTCAATACTTTATTCAATTCACCACAAGCATTTAACCATACTTTTCATCTTCTTTCTCAATATCTCATTTCTCAAGTTCCTTTATAATTATTCATATTTTTATTTTACCTTGAAACTTTTGATGATATTATGACTTCTTAATTACTATTTTTTTTTCTTGAGATGATAATGTTAATTCCATGAGCACAACAATAGACATGCATTTTTATTATAAATTTTTATTAGCCTACGATTCATTCTCTTTTCTCATGTTCCCTTTTATTATAAGATTTTACTATACTGGGCAAACTCATTTAATAATATTTTAAATATACTAGGTATATCTATGCAATTTTATATTTCGTGTACAATTGATTTTAGTATAATACTGATTTGTACAATTGATTGAATTTTCAGGAGCATGACATACTTGATTATCAATACGTGCAAATGACAATCGACAAGTATGTAGATTTTTTAAGGGGTAGCATGATGTTTCTCATTTTTTTCTAGGAATTTCTTTTTTAGGGAGATTTTTCTATTTTAATTATTAATACAAAACTCAATTGATAATGTTTTATATATATTTGGTATATCTTATGCAATCTTGTATTTCGTGTACAATTGATTTTGGCATAATACTAATTTGTACAAATTGATTGAATTTTTAGGAGCATGACATACTTGGAGAACAATACGTGCAAATGACAATCGACAAGTATGTGAATTTTTTAAGAGGTTGTTTCTTGGAATTTCTTTTTTTGGGAGATTTTCTATTTTAATTATTAATACATGAAAATCGGTGAGTACAAAATATAATTTAAGAATTATCAATTTTTTTATTTCATATTATTAGTTCAATATCAGTTAACGCGATATTTGATGTTGGAGGATGTGTTCATATGGATGATCAAATCTGAAGCTCTTGAATGGAGTAATCACCATATTGAGAATGTATTTTTATGCCGTTGATCATTTAAATTGATATTAGTCTATCTATTTTTGTTCCAATAATTATGCTAAGGGTTTTAGCCTATTAGTTATTATTGGCCTTTTAGTTGTAGTGATAGTATCGACACAACATTGACGGATAATTCTTACAAGAGAAAACAAAAACCATCAAATGATAATTAAATTTGAAATGAAGAGACACGTATTCAATGTATTCAATTACTATATTAGTCTTACTTCATTCACTTTGTTAGACTATTTTTCTTTTACCTATTGAAGGAGAAAAACTAGACCGCCTTTGGTAAATTGGCGGTTAAGAAAGTCCTCAATCTCCGGAGCACAAATATCTTGAAGTTACATAATACATAAACCATGTATAAGTATTAATCGTTGATTTCTATATAAACAACTTATGTCTATATACATGTAATTAGACTATTTAATTTGAGTATGATGAATTGAGAATGCAAATCATTACTGAATTTACGAGTTAGCATAAATCATGAATTATCAGAGCATGAGCAACGTCATCCGTTTAGCATATACATAATACATTCAAAAAAACTCTTTATTAAATGCCTAAATCCCATTAATTTACTAGGTTGTTAATAGAGGAGGAGAAGAAGATTTACTCATGATTAGATTTTTTTTTTGTATCTCTTACAAAGACCCACATTTTAACGACAAATACAGTGCCTTTATTCCCCACTAATCTCATATTATTATTATTCTTTATATTACCGTGTTATTATGTTCAATCTCATAATTCCATCCTATTTTATCGTTTGTAATGTTTCCAAATCAAAATCTGTTTTATACAAGTAGTATTAACAAAAAAAGGAAATTTGTATAGGATCCGTGATTTTTCACGGGTTTCAAAACTAGTTGTCTATAAATACTATTAAAAGGCAATTCTAAAACATTATTCTGATCCACGTGTCACTTGAGAAAAGCTATAAGAGTCCTACGTATTGCACTGTGGTTATGTATGCTATTCTTAGAAGGAAAAAACCCACATATCATGCATTGAATATGTGAAATGTTCAATATGAGTTAATGCTTAGTCCATCTTTCGTCTTCATTATGCCCAAATTATTACTGCTCTATCCAATTTTTTAATGAAGGGGCTCTCCATCTAACAAATAAGAAGCGTTACACAAAGAATTTATTATTCCAATTATTAATTTTTTCAGTTTCTCAGACTTTTGGCGTGCTATAGTCTATTGATTATTTGCATAATTAAATTCAAGAGATTGATGACATTTTGTATATATAAGGATTATTTGAAGATAATGAGTGTGCAAATAATCAATATATTGGTCCTTTCATTTGTCCATTAAAATCATTTTTAAAATCCGACTTTTATTGCATTAGTTTTGATTTATCTTTTGTATTTTTAATTGTGTCGCAGGAAATTATATATTGTCGTTTTGTACGTGAAATGGAATGGAAATGGCACGTAGAACAAGGTCAAAGCTCCTAGGAGGTAAATCACCACAAGGCCGTGTATTTCTGAAAGTGGTAGAAATTTGTTTATTATGGTTTCACTTTGGCCCTTCAATCTCAATGTATCCGTTCTTGGCTTTCTAAATAGATGTTTCATCTCGGATAGGCTCTTGCAAGACCATCGTTTGGCAGGGAGATTGAGGGATAAATTCTACTGTCTAGCTCCATATTCAGTTCTTTGTCATCGTTTTATTCTTTTAGTAGACTACATACATAGTGTAAAATGTAAATGTAGAAGTTGCCTTTAGATACTCTTTCCGGAATTGTCATATAAAATACGAGTATTGTTCTTTTTAAGAGAGAATTGTATTTCATTTTTGTTTGTTCAAATGAGTTAATATAGTGATTTGCAATTTTGTACTAAGTAGAGGCCGGGTTTTAGTTTTGCATGCTTGATCTTGCAGGTGTAAGGTGGTTTCTAGCCTTCTAAGTAATGATTCGGAAAATGTAAATCTTCGAACTTCGTAAAAATTCCTACTCTACTTGTGTTCTATTAGGCAATTTGTATTATTATCAACAAAGTTTTGTTATACGAATATTGTTTATAAAGTTACTACTTCTTTGTAATAACGATACTTGTTTCAATACAATTCAAAGGTAACATTCACTTTCGGTTGGTTAAAAATTTTGAAGAAAAAAAAACTAAACATAGTAATTCCATCTTTTAAAATTTTATACTCCGTAGCTTTTATCATACTGTAATATATGGGTTGGTGAAGCTACGTTAGTGTACATGGCATTTGTGATTCAAATGTGTATGTGTTCAAAATTAAGTACTCATATATTTTGCTAATCAAACATTAGGAACAACAACCCTTTAGTTACCACCGTGTCATCTGCTACAGCCTATAAGTGTTTGTTCTGTATTTTGTGTTTGTATTTGTGTTTATAAGTGTTGTTTGAGTTACCTTCTTATTACATCAAATAAAAACAAATAACAATGAAATTTATAAACAGACCCGTGAATTTCACGGGTAACAAAACTAGTTGTATATTCATATGGGCATGTCAATTACTGAATCACAACGGCTTAAGACTGCGAACTAAAGTCGCAAAATCATACTGGAGACTCAGACTGCATTCATTCCATCTGAAATCGGAAAAGGAATAGGAACTGTTTGCACCATCTATTTTGTTTGCAGCTGCCGCCACTCAAGCTTGCTTTCTCTAACACCATTGCCAGTGATCCCACCACCTCCTCTCTTTAGTCTCGACACTTTGTTATCCCTGACATTGAAAAAACAACATAACAATCATTAATCAGCGAATGTTACTTCAATGGTAGTAACGGTATGACATAAGCATATGTGTAAACGAAAGGCAAAAGCTTGTGATTACTTTAAGAATGGATTTAGTTTCACTTGGTTGTCGTCTAAACTGATATTAGCTAACTGGCTTGACAAAGACTCTGCAGGATCGAGTTTAGAAGGTGTTCGGCTACTCTTAATTAAGGCTGGTTTTGAAGCTTGCTTAGAGTCTGCAGCTTCATCTGCGTTATAGAAACACCCTCTCGTTTTAGCGTCACTCACAAGTTTCTGCCACACTGTTCCACTGCGCGCCAAAGTATTCCCGCTCCCAACTATCCAAAGACAGTACCTACAAAATTTCAGGAGAAAAAACTGATGTTTACTGAGAAGAATTTAGTTGCGAGTGTCCATCGTGTAAAATGGTGAGACATACCGTGCCCTGGTGAGAGCAACATTTGTTCTCTGATGATTTGAAAGAAAACCAACTGAACCATTTCCATTGCATCGAACTGTTGATATTATTATTATGTCCTCTTCACCTCCTTGAAACCCATCAACAGACCGAACATTGACAGTAAACCCATTTCCCTTACGTCCAACATATTTCTTACCAAACGTTTCCTCCAAAAGACCTACTTGACCCTTATACGGTGATATAACTCCCACACTAAGTTCCGTCTTGGTGTTACAATGATCTGCAATATTAGTTAAAACCCAATTAGCTAGTTTACGAGTTAACAAATATTGTGCAGCTAGACCTAATGGGGAAAAAGCAGAGAACTTACAGCTATAGAGCTTTTCAATGATTTGATTAACAACTTCTGCTTCCTCTAGATTTCTTGGGCTATGTCCTTTGCTGAAATCTTCCTTGCCCGTCGATACATTAATGAAAGTGTAGGAGCTATACATGTTCCCTTTGAGAAATTTTCTAGTATAGCTTCTCAGCTTTACATTTGATGCATTTACTATACTGTTGGCGTAAAACTTCCGATTGGGGAATGAACTAATGGTTGGATGCATTCTGTACTGAATCTTCAAAAGATGTTTCTTTTTCCCTAAGCTTGCTAGCCTTTGAAACAGACTCCGTCCAAAGTTAACATTTGCCGAAACCTGACAATGTCAAAATTCAGTTCGTAAATGACAAAAGATCAAGAATTTCATAGTAAGTTGGAAATGGAATTAAAATGAACCTTGCTCTGAACCATGGCAGGAAGCTGTCGGTCATCCCCAATAAGAAGTGCGTTTCTGACACCATATAACTGTAATGGAATAGCCGACTCACATTCCTTGAGCTGTGCAGCTTCATCTATTATCACCATCTCGACAGGTGACTGCATTTTGATAGAGCCTGATGCAGTACAGAAAATCAAACGAGCGTTTTCCAAGCAGAAATTTCTCAATGATCCTTCAATTTTAGGTTTTGGAAACTGATTAAGTAGTTCTTTCAGGATCGAATAAAGTTCAATCTTTTTTATCATCAGATCTGCAAATTGAAAGGATTCTTTTGACTTTTCAAGTGTCTCAAGCAAATTAATCAGCTGAATCATCTGCACGACGACATCTGAAGGGATGGCTAATGTTGGTAGATGCGTGTACAAATTCTTCGCACAGAAAACCAGCTTAAGTGATACAGACCGGAATTTTTTTAACACAAATTCCTCGAATGTCATACAACTTTCTTTTTTCTGCTCTATTTGTTGAGCTGTCAAAGATTCATTGATGATATCCTTCATTTTCTTCTTGTTCTTCTTCTTCTTCTTTTTTGATGGCTCCGGATTCACTGCATCTCCATCTACTACAGTATCCTCAGTATCATCGCCACACCTTTTGTTCCCGCCCAAGTAAGTATCATACTGCTGTCTGGGATCCTCGAGTAAGCTTATCATAGAATCTAAGTTATATTTCCAACCTGTCAAAGGGCAGAGACATTCTCTGAGAGTTTCAAGACGATACTGGAGAAACACGTCAACAAGCTCTTCATGTTCATCTATCTTCATCCTTTCTCCATTTCCATACAACACAATGTCTCCCAACCCGTAAGTGTCATATGTCCTGTCAGACTCTAAGAAGATGTTCACAAGCCTTTTAGCGACTTGTAGAACTGCTATGTTAGTTGGAGCACAAGTCAGTATCCTGCATTTCAGTTTAAGAAGCGCAAACAACAAAGACGCGACTGTCTTGGTCTTTCCTGTCCCTGGTGGACCCCAAATCAGTTTCACATTGTTTTTCTGGTGTGAGCACTTTGCCATATCAATGCTGCGTAGCACAGCCTTTGTTTGAGACTCGTCCAATCTAAATGACCGGATAATGTCTAACACAGTAGACTTCCTGACCTTACTGACTTCTTCAGAAATACAAACAGAACAGTCCTCATTGTCACCCTGCATGTTTGAATATGACTACGAGCAAATTAGAGAGATAGAGATTAGATAAGAAATCGTTGAAAAGTTGGAAGAACGCGTAACAGTTTGACTCACAGAAGGGTTATATTGCAGCAAATTTTCAATGAGACCCAAGTTAGGGGATTTAGGACTAGGGTGAAGTGCTTTCCATATTCTCTTATTTGTGGTCAAGTTCATCACAAACGTAGCAAACAGCCTCGTCCCTTTCTTCTTACTTAATAGCTCTGAACGATTTAATATCTCAGATGGCGTTATCAAAATGGAAGGTTCATCCTCACTAGCCAAGTCAACAAACGCGAAAACTATGTTTCCACCAGGCCTCACCAAATCACCAACGTTTTGAGGCTTAGTACTAGAGAGAGCAAAAACATCACCAGACTCTGGAGCATAATGTCCGCCAGGATTGTACAGGTCAGGAATGGGTTTGATTGTGACTTCATAGTGCAAATCTTGAGGAGGTTTATGACCCTTAGCTATCCAGATTGCCTTTATCTCGGACGCAGGAGATTCAGCTATTGATTCCAAGCCGGAACAGAAGTCGGCTCGAGTCTCTTCGATGAGTGGCAGCTTGAAGGATTTCAAGTATTCAGCTGTTGATGAGAATGTGTCTGGTATTTTAGTAACCTGCACAGCATACAAATTATACTCTATGACATGACCACAAGGGTACTAATTATATGTTGTAGACTTGTAGTGTTGTATTTGACCCTAATGTGATTGTGACAATTTACGGAAGTGGTCTTAGCCTAGTGGTTAAGACTAAGGTGTCGTGACAATATGTCAGGGGTTTGAAATCCAGTTCTCCCTATATTTTACTGGTCTTGGGCCTCATTTGTCACACAAAAAAATGTCATTGTGACAATTTACAAAATAAGCTTTACTACACCCTAATTTGTTTTAATTTTTTGCATAGAAGATAATAATGAAAATAAAAAAAATTAACAAAATTGACGAGATTAACAACGGAAAATATGAACAAGGGGCGAAAGAAAAGGGAATGGGAAAGCGAGTAAAATTTAATTTGACTCCTAAACAAAAAAAATAAATCATCGCATTTTCTCAAACCCCTTTTGCTATATATCCAAACAAGAGAAACCATTCCATGCTAAATATTCATCATTCCAAACAAAGGGAACTAATGTCGAAAAAAATACCTTGTGCTTGTAAAGGTTATTGTTAAGAATGTCGTTGGGCGACCACGAAAACACCAAATTCAACAACCCGTCTTCATTCTTCTTCTTCTCTTCCACAATTTCATACTCTATCTTGTTACTCTTGCCCATCACACTATACATTATAGCAAATCACGAAAACCGTCTCTCAAAAGATCTACTGATAACAAATTATGTATCCACAATTATGTTTTCCTATTTTTTTGTGCTTTTGAAACTCCCAAGTGCCAAAATATATATGAATAAAGATACAAGAATGACAAGGAAATTGTACTAGTTGAAGTGAGTTGGAGACTTAATAGACAAGTTTATATTAAAAAAGGAGGAGACTAAAACATCATTCGTCAATGAAAAGTCTACCAATTTGCTTTGTTTTATGAAAAGTCGACGTACTTGAATTACATCGATTGTCATGGACTGATGCCGTTTTTTGAGTACGGATTCATCGAATTCACATGCAACTTTTTGAATTAATGGAATATATATGGATTTAAGGAATGTATTACGCGTATATAATCTACTGTATATATTATGTATATATATGCTAGCCGTGTATATAGGTTTTACTATATTTACGAGTATCTTTTTTTATTTTCCTTATTTGTAGGACTTACTTTAGCATTCAAATATGCAATTTGGGTGTTGAGTACATAGCATATACTGGCCGAGTTTTCACATATTTAGGAGTTTACATATTTGACCAATCAACAATTTAGAATTGGTAGGCGGGTCGGGTTTTGATCGGGCGGATTCGGGTTGGGTATCTCATTGATTTTGGTTAATTCAGGTCGGGTCGGATTATTTCAGGTTTCGGATCTGTTGGCCTGGTTTGTTTCTGGTCAGCCTGGCCGGGTTATTTCGGGTCGGGTCATTTTTGGGTCAATGAATAAGAGATCAAAAGCCATTTCAAGTCTTTTCGGTTCAATTAGAGTTATGTTTTATCGGGACATTTTCGGGTTGGGTTGTTTTGGATCGGGTCAGTTACGGGTAAAGAAAGCCCGGGTCATTGATCGGGTCAGTTACGGGTCAAGAAAGTTCAGGTCATGCTCGGGCCGGGTCGGGTCAAATCGGGTATCGGGTAACATTCGGATGATGTAGTCCGGGTCAATTTCGGGTCTCGGGTCAGCATTTTCGAGTCACGTCAATCGGGTTGGGTTACTTTTGCCAGGGCTAAATGTCTAATTAACATGTTAATTTTAGGCCAGGTTTAGTAGACAACATATTGAAATAGCATATCACAAAAACTCCGGAGAGACGGTTTCTCAATAGCGTTATTGAGAGACCTCTCATGAGACCTACTGATAGCATATTTGGGGTCAATATGCTACTTACCCTAACATACTTGTTAGCAAATTCTAAAACAGGAAGTAGGAAATTTAATTTAACAAACTAACAATCTAGTCAATTACCAAATACTCAAAATAATAATTCTATTAATTATAATGTGTGTTTGGCCTGATTTTTAAAGTGTTTTTGGACTTAAAAACACTTTTTGGCCAAACACTTCATTATTTAAAAGTTAAAGAATTTTTTTTCAAAAGTTAAAAAACCATCTTTTTAACCATAAAAATAGAAGCAACAATTTGGTACTTCTGATTTTGAAAAACACTTTTAGAAAATTAAACTTGAAAAACAAAAACCCATTTTCAACAAACTAGGCCAAACATGCTCATAATATGTTGGTCAAAACTTTTAATAAAATATGTCATTTATAATCTGCACTTACAATCTGCAGACCTAACAAATGGGTCATTCGGGTCGGGTCACTTCGAATCGGGTCATTTGGGGCATTAATTTATCGGTCCACATTCGGGTCGGGTCAATTTTGGGTCGAGTCATTTCAGATAGGTCGTTTTGGATCGTTTGGGTCATTTCGGGTCATGATTTTGCCTTAATTAAGTTCTTTTGGGTAAATCGAGTCAATTTGGGTCACTCAAGTCGAGTCACTTTCGGGTCATACATTTCGGGTCATACATTTTGGGTCATTTTCGGGTTTCGGGTCAGCCTTATCGGCTCGGGTCAGTTTTACCAGGTCTAAATTTGTTTATGCTGAAATTAATCCGTTGATTACTAAATAAGGTCAATATCTGATTTGCTTTATAACTATTTTTCTAGGAGAAAATAATGAGTTGTATTTGTGCAATAAGATTATATTAATACATTATAACATTAAACTGCAAATACAGTTAATTTATGCAATTAATTTAATGAGAGTGTCGCTTTATAAAACAAAACCCAAAAAATACCGTGCTGTTGCACGGGGATCTATACTAGTTTAAGAATAATGGGTTTTTAGTATTAGAGAATATTGTTGTATATTATATTATATAACGAGATTGGAATAATATTGATATTATATGATATGTATTAAGTTATCCCTATTGTATTATTCTAGGTAAAGCTGGCAATAAATGACCCGACACGAAAATCCGACACGAAATTAACGGGTTTGGGCTGAGGCTTAATGACCCATTTATGTAAGGGGGTCGACACGAACATACGACACAATATTTAATTGGGTTGGGTTTGGGTTGAGCTCTCTAAACACGAACCTGACACGAATGACCTATTTACTAAATTAATCTAAATTTTTCATAATCCTCCATCACATAAATATACTTAAACTTTCCAAATATAGACATGACACGAAAACACGACACGAACCCGACACGAAATTAACGGGTTCGGGTTGAGGCTTGATGACCCATTTATGTAAGTGGGTCGACGCGAACACGACACGAGATTTAATTGGGTCGGGTTTGGGTTGGAGGGTTGGTGACCTGTTTACATAATTACATATGACACGAACACGAACACGAACCCGACACGATCCGATCTGTTTGTCAGGTCTAATTCTAGGTTTGAGTTAGGTTCTTGTAAGTTTTGTTTCTTATGGTGAGTTTGTGCTTGGAAATCTCAGCCACTAGATTATACATTAGAGATGAATGGCCAAGATCTAATCTTACCTTTCATATAAAACCACTGTCATTTACTTATTTTCTCTTTTTTCTAATGTTACCCTTTTTTTTTTACTTTAATTTTTTTATCTCCTTTTTTTTGTTATTGTGCTTTTTTTTTTACGACTTTGATTTTTTTTTTCTCTTTTTTTTTTACCACGTGTTATTCTGATGTTATTGTTATTCTGGTGTTATTGTGATGTTATTCCGGTGCCACTTAGATTTTTTTTACTACTTTGATTTTTTTACTCTTTTTTTACCACATGTTATTGTGATGTTATTCTAGTGTTATTGTTATTCTGGTGTTATTGTAATGTTATTCCGGTGTCACTTTGATTTTTTTTACTACTTTGATTTTTTTACTCTTTTTTTTACCACATGTTATTGTGCTGTTATTCTGGTGTTATTGTGATGTTATTCCGGTGTCACTTTGATTTTTTTTACTACTTTGATTTTTTTTACTCTTTTTATCACGTGTTATTGTTCTGTTATTCTGGTGTTATTGTTATTCTGATGTTATTGTGATGGTATTATTCTGGTGTTATTGTTGTGTTATTGTAGTGTTATTGTTATCTTCTGCAACTTCAATTTTCAATAGATGCATGATAGACTCGCGTACTCACCATATCAGTGTCATCATCTCCTCCATCTTTAATCTTATAAGAACAACCAACACAATCAGTCAATTCTCACACAAATTTCAAAATCTGAAGCACAGCTACAAGGTGCGCATTTGTGACTCCAATTAACAAGAACTTTTCATTTCGCTGCTCCATCACCACGCAACAAGCATCATCGAGTCGCCAAAACCGAATAGCTATTAGTTTACTTCCCGTGAAATTTGAATCCAATGCTAAGTTCAAGGCTTACATCATGTATGGTTCTCACGGCACTTTTATCGATTAAAGATGACCACAT